>NC_057386.1:104665986-104892287 GCF_019320065.1 Cervus canadensis
AAGGAAACTATAATTAAGGTGAAAAGACAGCCCTCCAGATGGGAGAAATAATAGCAAATAAGAATCTCAAAAACATACACGCAACTCCTGCAGCTCAATTCCAGAAAAATAAATGACCCATCAAAAAATGGGCCAAAGAACTAAACAGACATTTCTCCAAAGAAGACATACAGATGGCTAACAAACACATGAAAAGATGCTCAACATCACTCATTATCAGAGAAATGCAAATCAAAACCACAATGAGGTACCATTACACGCCAGTCAGGATGGCTGCTATCCAAAAGTCTACAAGCAATAAATGCTGGAGAGGGTGTGGAGAAAAGGGAACCCTCTTACACTGTTGCTGGGAATGCAAACTAGTACAGCCACTATGGAGAACAGTGTGGAGATTTCTTAAAAAACTGGAAATAGAACTGCCATATGACCCAGCAATCCCACTTCTGGGCATACACACTGAGGAAACCAGATCTGAAAGAGACACGTGCACCCCAATGTTCATCGCAGCACTGTTTATAATAGCTAGGACATGGAAGCAACCTAGATGCCCATCAGCAGATGAATGGATAAGGAAGCTGTGGTACATATACACCATGGAATATTACTCAGCCGTTAAAAAGAATTCATTTGAATCAGTTCTAATGAGATGGATGAAACTGGAGCCCATTATACAGAGTGAAGTAAGCCAGAAAGATAAAGAACATTACAGCATACTAACACATATATATGGAATTTAGAAAGATGGTAACGATAACCCTATATGCAAAACAGAAAAAGAGACACAGAAATACAGAACAGACTTTTGAACTCTGTGGGAGAAGGTGAGGGTGGGATGTTTCAAAAGAACAGCATGTATACTATCTATGGTGAAACAGATCACCAGCCCAGGTGGGATGCATGAGACAAGTGCTCGGGCCTGGTACACTGGGAAGACCCAGAGGAATCGGGTGGAGAGGGAGGTGGGAGGGGGGATCAGGATGGGGAATAAGTGTAAATCTATGGCTGATTCATATCAATGTATGACAAAACCCACTGAAATGTTGTGAAGTAATTAGCCTCCAACTAATAAAAAAATAAAAAAAAAAAAAATGACAGAAAGATCTCTGTTTGTTTCCAAGGCAAACCATTCATTATCATAGTAATCCAAGTCTATGCCCTGACCGGTAATGTTGAAGAAGCTGAAGTCGAATGGTTCTATGAAGACCTACAAGACCTTCTAGAATTAACACCCAAAAAAGATGTTTTTTTCATTATAGGGAACTGGAATGCAAAAGTAGGAAGTCAAGAAACACCTGGAGTAACAGGCAAATTTGGCCTTAGAGTACAGAATGAAGCAGGGCAAAGGCTAATAGAGTTTTGCCAAGAGAATATACTGGTCATAGCAAACACCCTCTTCCAACAACACAAGAGAAGACTCTACACACGGACATCACCAGATGGTCAACACCGAAATCAGATTGATTATATTATTTGCGGCCAAAGATGGAGAAGCTCTATCCAGTCAGCAAAAACAAAACTGGGAGCTAACTGTGTCTCAGATCATGAACTCCTTATTGCCAAATTCAGACTTAAATTGAAGAAAGTAGGGAAAATCAGTAGACCATTCAGGTATGATTTGATTCATCAAATCCCTTATGATTATACAGTGGAAGTGACAAATAGATTCAAGGGATTAGATCTGCTAGACAGAGTGTCTGATGAACTATGGATGGAGGTTTGTGACATCATACAGGAGACAGGGAGCAAGATCATCCCCAAGAAAAAGAGATGCAAAAAAAGCAAAATGGCTGTCTGAGGAGGCCTTACAAATAGCTGTGGAAAGAAGAGAAAAGACAGACTTTATTTTGGGGGCTCCAAAATCACTGCAGATAGTGACTGCAGCCATGAAATTAAAAGACGCTTACTCCTTGGAAGGAAAGTTATGCCCAACCTAGACAGCATATTAAAAAGTAGAAGCATTACTTTGCCAACAAAGGTCCGTCTAGTCAAAGCTGTGGTTTTTCCAGTAGTCATGTATGGATGTGAGTTGGACTATAAAGAAAGCTGAGCACAGAAGAATTGATGCTTTTGAACTGTGGTGTTGGAGAAGACTTGAGAGTCCCCTGGACTGCAAGGAGATCCAACCAGTCCATCCTAAAGGAAATCAGTCCTGAATATTCATTGGAAGGACTGATGTTGAAACTGAAACTCCAATACTTTGGCCACCTGATGTGAAGAGCTGACTCATTTGAAAAGACCCTGATGCTGGGAAACATTGAAGGCAGGAGGAGAAGGGGATGACAGAGGATGAGATGGTTGGATGGCATCACTGACTCGATGAACATGAGCTTGGGTGGACTCCAGGAGTTGGTGTTGGACAGGGAGGCCTGGCGTGCTGCAGTCCATGGGGTCACAAAGAGTCGGACAGACTGAGTGACTGAACTGAGCTGACCTGAACTTGAGGATGGAGAAAGGGGCCATGAGCCCCCCCCCCCCAATGCTATATGCACAGCCCCATGTTTATTACAACAACATTTACAACAGCCAAGATATGCCAGCAACCTGTGCTGTGATGTGCCTAGTCACTCAGTCGTGTCTGACTCCTTGTGACCCCATGAACTGTAGCCTGCCAGCCTCCCCTCTCCATGGGATTCTCCAGGCAAGACTACTGGAGTGGGTTGCCATTTCCTTCTCCAGGGGATCTTCCCAACCCAGGGATCGAACCCAGGTCTCCTGCATTGCTGGTGGATTCTTTACCAGCTGAGCTACCAGGGAATCCCATGCAAGAAACCTAAGTGTCTATTAATAGATGAATAGATAAAGAATACGTGAGATACATACTCACACACACACACACACAGAATAGAATACTAAAAGATGAAATCTTACCTCTTGGAACAGCCTGGACCTTGAGAGTATTATGCTAAGTGAAATAAGTCAGATGGAGGAAGACAAATACCATAGGATTTCACTTGTATGGGGACATAAAAAGGAAAGAGAAGGAACAAACCAAACAGAAGCAAACACAGATACAGAGAACAGAGTAGTGGTTATCAAAGGGGAAGGGGTTGGGGGCAGTGAAATGGGTACAGGGGCTCAACTGTATTGTGACAGGTGAAAACTATGAACTATTGGTCTGTTGGATAACTCCTTAGTTTCTCTCTTGTGGGATTTTAGCTCCCCGACCAGGGATTGAACTCCAGCCGGCTGCAGTGAAAGTGCAGAGTCCTCAACACTGGCCCACCAGGAAACTCCAGGAACCTAAACTTTAGGTGGGGAGCGCTCTGCAGTGTATATGGAAGTCAGTACATGGGGAACAAATAGCGTTATAAACAATGTTACCTCAATAAAGTGTTAAAAATTTAAACAAAAAGCCTTGATTCCTAGGAACCTTTAAACATATGTCTCAAAGACATACATTTAAAAGACACAGTAGGGACCTCCCTGATGGTCCAGTGGCTAAGACTCTAAGCTCACAATGCAGGGGGCCTGGGTTTGATCCCTGGTGAGGGAACTAGATTCCACATGCCACAACTAAAGATCCCGAATGCTGCAACTAAGACCCGATGTAGCCAAATAAATAAAAAAATATATTTTTTAAATACATTAAAAATAAAACCCACAATAGCTGGTGTCCATATAACATATTTCCATTTCATAATGAATCCAAAGACAGGGGAAGAAACAATAGCTTCTTTGTAGAAGAAGCTATTTGCAATGTTTCTCTAGGAAATTCTTAGAGATATACATGCATGTGTGTGCATGTATGGGCCCGTTTGCACAGGTAATGTTGATGGATCTCTTATGTTAAAGTTACCGCTTCTCATTTTATTTCCCCAGGGCCCCAGTAATAACCTGGGCCATTCTGCAGTACAAGTAATCTCTGAAAATTGTTCAGATCCCATCAGATATCTGCTAATGCTTGATTCAATTAAGCTTAAACTATAAATAACCTTTATGTAGAAGGGTGATTGCACAAATCAAAGATGTGTCATGTAAAGAGATAGATGTGACATTGGTTCACATCTCCCTAAAGCCTTCATATGTCTAGAAATAGGTCTTTGTGCCCAGGAGTGGGAGGAGCACAGCGGTCCCTAACCTTTTTTGCCACCAGGGACCAGCTTCAAGGGAGATAATTTTTCCATAGACTGGGGGGAGATGGTTTCAGGATGATTAAAGTGCATTATATTTATTGTGCACTTTATTTCTATTATTATTGCATCAACTCCACCTCAGATCATCAGGCATTAGATTTTGGAAGTTGGGGACCCCTGCTCTAGAATATACCCCACTGTGACAGTAGGAGTCTTGCCCTCCTTGGTTCACAGCCACCTTCCCCAATGTCTACACCAGTGTCTGATCCATAACAAATGATCAAAGATTACTCGTGGAGTGACCAGATAATGGGTAAATGGGTGAACCCCATTCAAGGCAAAGCTGGAAGAGATCAGAATGGATTGTCATTGGAGACACAGAGATAATAACCAAGTGTCCATCATGAAAGAACAAATTATGAAAATATATACTCAATTAAGAGCAAAGTGGTAAATAATGGATTTTAAGAGCATGCTTCAAGAATTTCACTCTGACCATGCACCTAGATAGAGCTGTTGACTTTCCAATGACTGGCTTCTCTCCAACCCAAAGGAACAGAAGAGAGCGGAATACTTCCCAGAATGATGAAATTATACTGGACAACTTAATGAAAAATTCTCGGCTGCCACTGAGGCATTAAATGGTTGGTTTCCACATGGAAGCCTCCATGGCTTGTGACAAGCTCTTGACAAACCGTTTCTTTATTTTTTCATGGAAATGTTATGGACGAGAAAGATTAACCAAAAAGGCTCTCCCCAGCTGCAGTCTTGTTTTCTGAGCTTCACTGCTCACCAATCACGACACAGCCAGAGGCAGGACCAGAAAGTCCAAAGATAGATGACACTTCCCCATCCAGTGATAATGAAGTCTTAATCCTGTGGGTTTGTTGTTGTTTTTTTTTTTTTTTTTTTTTGGGGGGGGGGGGGACTTGCATTATAAATTGCTCATATAGAAATAGGGCTCATTTCTTCTTTTCCAGTGTCGTTCACCACCCTGACTTCCACCAGGAAAAATAAAGCATCTTCTTTGGAGATTTTCAAATTCGAATAACTGAGGTTATGAGGTAATGAGAGATGAGTTCTGAGAGCTCAGAAATCACCCACATTTGGTTAATTCAGTACTCCTGGACTGGCCCTTAAATCTTAGGTGTCTCTGGCTACCACTTTTTTTTCAGTCTTAATCATTTTTATTTGACTTAACTGTAAAATAAATACAAGAGAATGGCTGTGAAACTACTGGCAGCATAGTAAACTTTAAAGGATTTATTTTGACTTGACCCACTTATATTTCTCAGAATGAGAAGATATACATTATTTACCAATAAATGCTTAATTCTTTAAATTTACAATTATCTTATTTGCAGAAACTTGGAAATCATTCCAATTAAATGGGGGGGGGGGACTATAAAAAAGTTTCTGCTCTTATAATTCAAAATATATTTAAAATAACATTTCTTCATCAGCCAAAACCTTTGACCAAAAATTCAGAACTGCCAGTCTCTTAAGTTTGACAAAATGGTCACATTCTAATTTATCTTGATTATTAACGTATGAAAAAAGTATATAGTGGCTTACCGTCTGAGCCACCAGGGAAGCCAAAACAAAGTAGGCTTAGCAACTGGTAGAATTTTCCTTTGAGGGCACTCAAAGCTGTCTTTGAATTGAAGCCAGCATCCCGAATGCCTGGGAGGAATCCACGGAGCGCGCTTGGTACTAATGCCAGGATTTCACCAGGAAGGCTCTATGTGGACTTGACATGCCTGACGGCGACAGTCACAGAACCATTACTTTCAATTAGGTCAATTTCAACACTGGTCATATTGATCCTTTACCCATCATGCCATAGTTTACTAGAAAGAGACTCCAAATCTCCCCCTAAGCCCTCTCAGATAAAAGTCAGGTGCTAGTCTAGGGATGAAATGAGCATTTCTACGTCAAGGCTATGGCAGTGTATCTGAAATGTGCCCTATGTCTATATCCAACTTCTGCTTCACGACAGTTTTATTAACCACTTCCAAGAAAACTGAAACACAGTCTTAAGCCAGAAGCCAATGAAATGCTTAAACAAAGCATGGTTTTTGTTCTCAATGAAGATATTTAAGACTCTTTTTCAAAGAGATAGCTCCAGTGAGACATTTAGGAATAAGAGGGAACGATGTCCTTCATTTTATGTAGCAGCCTCGGCTACTCTGTTCCAGAAAACACGTGTTAGCATTTCATATCAGCATTTTGATTTAATGGAACTCTAGACTAGTCACTAACAGATGGAGGTTTTGGGGCTTTGTGATTATTTTTCCTTCTTCATTTATTATTTTGTAATCATTATTATTATTTCAGAATAATTTTTAAAATATCATTTTTAACCTACGAAAATAAAATATGTTCACTTTGGGAAGCTTAAAAGCCACAGAAAAAACACACAAGAAAATAATTTCTACCCATAACCTCATCACCCAAATACACACCTGTGAACCATTACAAGTTCTGACTTATGCACATAGAGGTGTAAGTTTCAATAAAACTGAGATCATACTTTACAAACTAGGCAGCCTATGTTTCCTTGTCCAGTCATATCATTTATATTTTAAATTATAAAAGCTGCACATTATTCCATACTAAAACTATACATCAACAACCAATTTGCTATTTCTGGATATTTGTGTTGTTGGAATTGTTGATCATTATAATTAACACTGTGATGTATTTACCTTTCTTATAAACTTTTAATCATCCCTGATTTTGTCTTTGGGATAAATTTCTGAAAGTGAAATTTCTAGGTCAAAGAAATTTGACCTAGGTCAAAATTTCTAGGTCAAAACAAATTATATGTATAATTTGGTTTTATATATATGTATAAAACATATATACACATATGTATATGTGTTTTATATATGTTTTATACACACACACACATATATATACATATATATATATAAACATCATGTATTTTATAAACAAAATATATTTGGTTGGTCCAATGGTTCATTTCAATTTTTCCATAACATCTTATGGGAAAACTTGAATGAACTTTTTAACCAATCCAATATTTTATTATAATTGTAGATAATTTGGGGCTTCCCTTGTAGCTCAGCTGGTAAAGAATCTGCCTGCAATGCCAGAGACCTCGGTTTGATCCCTGGGTTGGGAAGATTCCCCTGGAGAAGGAAAAGGCTACTCACTCCAGTATTCTGGCCTGGAGAATTCCATAGACTGTTTAGTCCATGGGATCCCAAAGAGTCGGACACATCTGAGCAACTTTCACTTTCACATAGATAATTTTATTTTTAACTATAAACAATTTTTATTACAATCAATAAAATACATAAAAATTATCTTTGTGTATTTGTTTATGTATAAGTAATTACTGATACTATTTTATCTTTAATATAGATCATTATAAATTATAATCAATAAAACTAATTTTATTTTTAGTTATAGTTCATTTTAATTGTTATTATTTTCTTTATGCATTCATAAATACATATTTATAATTTTATAAATAATTATAAATTTAGAAAATAATTACAAATCAAAACAAATTCATTAAATATATATTCACATATAGATTTAGATAAATATTTAAATATGCATATATTCAAACTACATATAGACTTAGTGCTAGCTGCAGGATAACATCATTAGAGTCTTATTTCGGTGAAACATTCTCCATGCTCCATGCTGCACTATATGTGCATATATTTATGTACATATATTTATATATGGAGCTTCCCAGGTAGCACAGTGATAAAGAATCTGCCTACCAACTCAGGAGACACATGAGACATGGGTTTGATCCCTGGGTCAGAAAGATCCCCCAGAGGAGGGCACAGCAACTCACTCCAGTATTTTTACACACATATATAAAACCAAATAGTCCTAAAGAAAGATTGCACCCATTACACTTCCAGGATAAGCACTCAAGAATTTGATGATTTTTAAAGTGCTCACATCTCTAGCTAGAGCTTTGATGTTCTCCTTTCTTCCATGGCACCTGCCTCCTTATTCCATGAGGCAGCTAACAAGTGCTCTGATTGATCTCACGGGACTTGATGTCAAATAGCCCCACTCTCCACCCTTTCCCAGAGCTGTCCTCCTAGCCACACTGTGGCCTGCTGCCTAAATAACTCACATTCACAGTGGCTGCAGGTCTCTATGAAGGAGGCTACTGCCCTGCATAAATGCAGAAGTGCACCAGACACATTACATTCTATAAACAGTGAGGCCCTGCCTTGGATTATATATGCTGCTGCTAAGTCGCTTCAGTCATGTCTGACTCTGTGCGACCCCATAGACAGAAGCTCACCAGGCTCCCCCGGCCCTGGGATTCTCCAGGCAAGAACACTGGAGTGGGTTGCCATATATATAAGTGGTCTTAAATTGGCTAAAAAATAATATGTGCTGGTGAAACAGGTTGAATCAGGCTCCCAGGAGGTATGTTCACCTAGAACCTAGGAACATGATTCTGTTGGACCAAGCATCTTTGCAAATGTAAATAAGATGAGGATCTCAAGATGAGACCACCCTGGATAAAGGTGAGGGGGAAATCCAAGAGAAATCCTTTTAGAAGAGAGAAAAGAAGACATAGTGTATCAGTTCAAGTGCCACGGTAAAATACAAAATGGGGTGGCTTACACGATGGACCTTTATTTTTAAGGTTCTGGAGCCTGGGAGTCCAAGATGAAGGAGCCACCAGTGTTGGTCTCTAGTGAGACCCATCTTCTGGCTTACACGTGGTTTCCTTGCTGTGTCCTCAGGTGGCCTTTCCTCTGATCATGTGGGAGCAAAAGAGGTCTCTGGTATTTCCTCTGGCTTCTGCTCCTCCTCCCCTACTGTGTCCCCTCCTCCTTCATATTCCACACTGGTCCTACTGGAGTAGAGACCCATTCCGATGATTCTATTTATTCTTAACTCTCTCCCTAGAGGCCTTATCTATGAAAGGACTTCCCCTGTGGCTCAGCGGTAGAGAACCCACCTGCCAATGCAGGAGGCACAAGAGACTCAGGTTCAATCCCTGGGTCAGGGAGATGCCCTGGAGGAGGAAACGGCAATCCACTCCAGTATTCTTGTCTGGAGAATCCCATGGAGAGAGGAGCCTGGCGGGCTGCAGTCCGTGGGGTTGCAGAGAGTTGGATGCAGTTGAGGTAACTGAGCACACACACAAAAGCCTTATCTTTGAATACAGTCACATTCAGAGTTGGGGCTTCGACATACGGATTTGATACATTTCAGTTCCTAACATCCAGACAAACAGAGGGTGTCCTGTGAAGCAAGAGGCAGAGACTGAAGTGATGCTAAAAGCCAAGCAATGCCAGGAGCCACAAAGGCTGGACCCACCTTTGTGCTTTTCAGTTTGACCTTTTGGTGTCCTGCACTAATGACTCTGCAGCCATGGAAGCAGCCTCATTCAGCAACAGCACTCAGGTAGTTACAAGAATGCCATTTCCATTCAACCCAAACTAATGTAAGCAAAACAGAGAGTTTATTTTAAAGATAAGAGGTGTCCCTTTAAAACAAAGGACAAGAAATATAGCCCGAACAACCAAATTCTGGTAATTGAATTCTTTAAAACTCTCTTTCTCTCTCTCTCTCTCATTTCACATTCTGCTCTTTTCTGTAACATTTGTTGCAGTTTTCTCTCTTTCCAGCTCAAAATTCTCAGAGAAAGATTGATTGCCTATCTTGGATTGAATGTTCATTCCTAGGCCAGCTAAGCACAGCCAGCGTTAAGAGACTCTGTGTGTGTGTGTGTGTGTGTGTGTGTAATAGATTAGGAGTCAGACATGTTACAAGTTTCAATATTTAGATATTAAAAATAATTTTTGTCAAAGTGCAACGCGAATGATTTAGAGAAGCCAACCACTATACCTACCATTTGACATGATCCTATTTTATAATTTTTAGAATTTTATTGATGCACAGACATCAGTTTCTCATGTCCTTTAAACTGGTTTTGATTTCCCACTGGTTCCCTCACTAATGTGTTAAATGAAACCTGAC
This sequence comes from Cervus canadensis, assembly GCF_019320065.1. Lineage (NCBI taxonomy): Eukaryota > Metazoa > Chordata > Mammalia > Artiodactyla > Cervidae > Cervus > Cervus canadensis. The sequence goes on from NC_057386.1 coordinate 104,676,057, forward strand.
ATAGTCTCACTCGTAGATTTATGTTTTTAACACCTTGAAAATTCTATTTGTGATATTACCCTTGCCCGTGATTGGAGGTCGCAAGAGTAGGACAATTATTAGAGAGCTGTGAAGATGGAGAGTGGGTAACTGCAAAACACCCATCTCAGTACAAATTCACCTGCATGTGTTGGGTCATCATAAATAAATGTAAGAAAGGAAACCCCAACAGAGAGAATGAAAGAGATGAGGTGGCACTTCCCTGGTGTTCCAGTGTTAAGAATTTGCCTGCCAATGCAGGGAGCATGGGTTCGATCCCTCATCCGGGAAGACCCCTCATGCTGCAGAGCAACTAAGCCCATGCGCCACAGCTACTGAGTCCTTACACCCTAGAGCCGTGCTTCGCAACAAGAGAAGTCATCATAGTGAGAACCCGAAGCACTGCAAGTAGGCAGTAGCCCCACTTGCCTCAACTAGAGAAAGGCCACGTGCAGCAGTGGAGACCCAACACATCCAAAAAGAAATAAAAAAATTTTTTTAAAGACGAAAAAAAAAAAAAAGATAGGAGGTGACACCTCGGGAATTCTTTCTCATTACCTGCACAGGCGGGCCCAGTAGCAGGGACCTGACTTTACTCTGATGGCTGAAAGCTGTCATTCACCCTCTGATTCTACAAAGACAAAGTCACTGGCCTCTGATCTTCAACACACCCTGAAAGGAATTCAGAGTGGAAGTCAGGAAGGAGGCCCTCTGTTCTCTGGAAGATACTAGCAGAACATGCCTTCAGATATTTAGACCTTTTCAGGAGATTTTATAAGTCCAATTTTTTATATCTTCTAATACTTAGAAAAGCACCAAAATCATTAATAGAGAGTAGGGAGAGACAATTTGGGAACTTGGGATGAACATATAAATATGCAAATTTGGGAACTTGGGATGAACATATAAATATGCCAGGACCTGAAACTGGGCCCTTGTCTAACACTCGGAAATGAATTGTATGAGGAGACAATGTGCTAACAAAGCAAGAGATTTTATTGGGAAGGTCACCCGGGTGGAGAGCAGTGGGGTAAGGGAACCCAGGAGAACTGCTCTGTCACATGGCTTGTAGTCCCAGGTTTTATGGTGGTGGGATTAGTTTCCGGGTTGTCTTTAGCCAATCATTCTGACTCAGAGTCCTTCATGGTGGTGCACGCCTTGTGGATGCCAGAGAGAAGGATTCTGGGAGGTGGTCAGACATGTGGTGTCTCCTTTTGACCTTTCCCAAACTCTTCCGGTTGGTGATGGCTGATTAGTTCCATGTTCCTTACCAGGACCTCTCGTCGTAAAACAACTCACGCAAATGGTTACTATGGTGCCCAGCTAGGGTGGGCGGTTTCAGTCAGTGTGCTTCCCCTAACAACTCCCCCCTAAGAGACTTCATACTCAAGATACTTCTTGGGAATTGAGGCAAAGGTCTCTTTTTTCTATAACTTCTTCCTGCTGTGCATGGGCGTAGGCCTGCCTAGCAGAACAGAAGTCTCTCTCTACCTGATCTAAGTCAAGGTATTTTTTGTCTGAAACCAGCATTCACCCTTGTAATAACAGCGATTTAGTTTGAAACTGTTGGCTCCTCTCAGAGATGAAATAGACAGGGGCCAAACAGGAGACCTAACAGGATGGTCATCACTGGTCCCCAGAAACACAAGGCAGCATTTGGGGTGAGGGCTGCAGAGCTTGTAACTTTGATGGGTTGGTGGTGAGGCAACAGAGCGGTGCTCCAGGAATCTTGTGCTCAGCCTGAAGTTACCATCCTCCACCTAGGTGGGGGCCCCAGTTCTGTAAAAGAACTCAAAGATATTGTTATGCATATTTTTTGAATAGGAACCAGGACGCTGTCTCAAGGCTGTACCCCCATTTGACTGTTTCTCCTCTGTTTCTGCATCCCCTCCCTTCCCTGATTAGCAATTGTTTGAATCCACCCTTTGGAACTCAGGGAAGGTCAAGGAGGCTGAATGAAGCCTATATCATGCAGACAAGAAATGCAGAACACAGAACAGATCTGTACTCCAGAGACCCACAGAAACCTGCTCGGTTTTAATTTAGGGAACTAGGCAACTATAACTGTGATAACTTCCTGTCAAAATGGGGCATAGGACTGCCTTAGTTTGGACAATAGACACTGAATTGGAAGTATTCCTGAGTTCCAAGTCCTAGATCTGATGGTTGAAAGATGTCACTCACCCTCTGATTCTACAAAAACAAAGTCACTGGCCACTGCAGCCACTGATCTTCAACACACCTAGAAAGGAATTCAGAGCAGAAGCCAGGAAGGAGGCCCTCTGTGCTCTGGAAGATACTGGCAGAACATGCCTTCAGATAATTAGACCTTTTCAGGAGAAGATTTTATAAGCCCAGTTTTTTACATCTTCTCATACCTAGAAAAGCACCAAAATCATTAATAGAGAGTAGGGAGGGATAAATTGGGAGCTTGGGATGAACATAAACACACTATTAAATATAAAATAGATAACCACCAAGGACCCACTGTATAGCCCAGGGAACTGCACTCAATATTTTGTAAAAGCCTGTAAGGGGAATGAATCTGAAAATGAATATATACACATATCACTGAATCACTTTGCTGTACGTCTGAAACTAACACCACATTGTAAATCAATTGTGGTCCAGTGGTTGAGACATCCCACATGTCGAAACTAAAGATTCTGTGTGCTGCAACTAAGACCCGCAGCAGGCAAATAAATAATTAAAATAAATATTAAAAAAAATTAAAAAAAAAAACTATTGTCCAATTTAAAAAAATCATTAATGGAGGGTTCTGCTCCTCATAACTGGCCAAAATGTGGGCTTAATGCACATATCCCCTTCACCAGCTCCCTCTGCCTCCGGATGGGCCCTGGTGCTTCCTGTATGGTCCTCAAGGCACAATGACCCCCTCCTCCTGGCAACAGTGAGTCTGTTTTTGAACAGCAGCTGATTTGTCGCCTTGCTACACCTCCAATTTTCAAGGCTCAGGTGACCCAAGTCCTCATCTGTTTTCTTTCTAATCTGATCATTAAAGCACAGACATTATGCCTTGAGTCCTTCAGAACTTTGCTTCTGATAACTGTCTAGACCTTCTGTTTTGAACCAACAGAACCTTTCTATCTCTCTCAAAAACCTCTGCTTTGCAATTAAAAAGCCTTGGTTTTCAAGACTCTTTGTTCTCTCTCTCTGGAAAGTCCAAAGGCTTCTTAACAACTCAACGCCAAGAATCTGACTCTTTTGTATCTGAACCTGCTCTGGCAATGCCTACCGCTAGTCCCAAATACAATAAGCTCAAAATGGCCTAATTTTCACAAAGAATTAATGTAAGTGTGTACCTGTATGGGTGCGTGCAAAAAATATATGCTTAGTTAATATATTGGTATAGTATTCTGCCACCACAAAATAGGAAAAATTTTGAATAAAGGCAATATCATAGTTTATGAGAACAGTTGTTTTCAGGCTGCTAAAAACATTCTAAAAACCATAAAGTCTTATTATATTTAAGACCTAGGCTTCCCAGATGGCATTAGTGGTAAAGAACCTGCCTGCCAATGCAGGAGACATAAGAGACGTGGGTTCGATCCCTGGATTGGGAAGATCCCCCTGGAGAAGGGCATGGCAACCCACTCCAGTGTGCTTGCCTAGAGAATCCAAAGGACAGAGGAGCCTGATGGGCAACAGTCCATAGAGTTGCAAAGAGTCAGACACAACTGAAGGAATTCAGCATGCTTTCACACATATTTAAGACCTATTGATCAAAATTCTATCTCGGTTCTACAAGACCAATACTCCTAACTATGTGATTCATTCAAAATAAACACATTGATATTAAAACTTACATGAGGGAAAACATCTCTTTCCTCTACTCTGTTGGTTCAATGGCCGGAATACTGCAAATCTGACAAAAGACAGATGAATAGGAGGAACAAGTTTATTCACATGCATATGAAGGCTCACAGAAGTGAAACTCCTACAGAGGCAGAGACTAACATATAGTTTCTACAAAGGGCAAGATATATGTGGAGACGCGAAAAGACAAAGTGATCTTTGGTATCCTCAGCCTGCAGCGGCTTGAAGCAAGACTCGGATTCCCAGCCAGAGACAGAGGCCAGGTCACACAGCGGGAACACCAGATCCTAGCCACTAGACCAGTGGTCAATGACAAGGGCCCTGGCCTTTCAGCTCTGCAGAGAATTTCCACAAGGACGGAAAGTAGAGAAGCAAGTATTCATTAGGAAGAAAAGAGCGTAGGATGTGTTAGACTCCGAGGGAGAGTCCCTCAGTCGTGTTTAAATCACTTATACAGGCATTTCTTCTGGCTTCCTTTGGCCAATCATTTTGATTTGCCTGATTCTCGGTCCATTTTTGGTATCTCTCCAGATCCTCCCATGTGTGTGCATGCATCTCTTAGCCAAGATGGATTCTACTGCAAAGGCCTATGGGTAGACTGGCATTAGCTAACGTCACTCCCCTTTGACCCTCAAGGAGACTTTCTGCACACGTGTGGTCAGGGAGGTCTCCTGACTTCAAGAATGAGAAACATGTGATCTGGGCGGGGTCTAGCCTTCTCTTAATGGTTCTGGTATTCTCGTCTTGGAGTTTCAGTCCACAAGGATTGAATCTCCAATTGCTTTACCCTGGAATGGCAGGCGGGCATCTACCTCCTCAAATGGAAAAGGGATTTGAGATTCTAAGGGCAATCAGTTATGGGAAGATAAACAGATAGGGAAACTAATGGAAGATGAATGTTACTTAGTAAACTTTGTCTGTCTGATGGCTCAGATGGTAAAGAAACTGTCTGCAAGATAGGAGACCTGGTTTTGATTCCTGGGTTGGGAAGATCCCCTGGAGATGGAAATGGCGACCCACTCCAGTATTCTTGCCTGGGAAAATTCCATGGACCAGGGAGCCTGGCGGGCTGTAGCCAATGGGGTTACAGAGTCGGACACAACTTTGCCACTTTCAGTCACTCATCTTGGCACCGACTTCAGTTCAAAATAATCTGTATGACCAAGAGGCATATTTGGGTGTCACATACTCTGATCCTTTTCAGTTCCTTTGACTTGGGGTGAACAGTTGTCTAGTTCATGTGCAGACTAAATTCCTTAGAGTCTAGCTGACAACTAAGTGCATGGGATAAGGAGACAATCGCACTTAGGGTTGGTGAGAGAGAGACAAGGAGAGAATGAGAGAGAGAATATGAGAGAGAGAGAATGTGGGAGGGTAGGGAATGAGAGAGAATGAGAGAGACGAGAAAACAGCCTAAGCAGCCCCCTGAGTCTGCTTCCTGGCTCCATCTCTTTCCACCCCCATGACTCAGGACCAGTTTCAGAGCCTCGGTTTCCTCATCTGTTAAGTCATGGGGTTGGTGTGAGGATAGAGACACTGCAGATAAGGCACTGTCAAAAAAGAAGCAAATCCTGAGTTAGCAAAGAGAGATTTTATTGGAGTGGATTTTTTGGAAATTGTGAGGATTTCTTGCAATTGAGAGGACTCTCTGACAATAAGATTTGCAAGCATCTCCTGTGTTTTGCAAAGTGGATTTTTTATTAAATCTAGGAAGAGGAAACAGGGCTTAGAAAGAGCCGGGTATGGGGAAGTGGGATGTGTGGGAGATGTCTGTGTCCTGAGAGTAGGCTTTTGGGAGTGGGGGTGGAGGGCTGTGATGGATGAGCTCTCTGCTGCTTCTAACTAAGGCTGGACCAGAACCTGAGGAAGGAGAGGTGCATGGGAAGTGGGGGGAGTAGGCAATCTGTGAGTTCATATAAGCCATGTGGGGAAGGGAAGTCGTTTGCAGTAAACCATTTCCCTGAACATAAACGTGGGGAATGCATTTCTTAACGTTTGCTGTTTTCCAGGAACACAGAGCTCCGGTAAAGTTCAAGGTCGTCAGCATTGAGCACCCTGCCCGTCACACAGAGTCCAATTAATGTTTGTGATAACTGACAAAATTGGAGTAATGACACTATTTTAAGTCATAAACACAGATGTTTTTTCAATCACCTTGTGTATTATCATTTTTTATATGCCCACGGAGCCTCTAAACTCATTTAGACACTGGATAGTGTCTAAATTAGACACTGGGAGAGACAGGGTAGGAAAGGAACAATACGACAGAGAAGAGCAAATCTGACTCCATGTTGGATCTATTTCTTTAGCTCTAACTCTTGTGCTCTCTTGCCTGGGCTGAGTCACGCACCTTTTGTAAAAGAATGTTCCCTAGAGCCTGAAATATACAGGAGAGCCCTTCTCAAGGCTCTGACCTTTAAAGGTATAAAACTTTTCCATCCATACAGAGATAAAATGCTTCAGAACAGAGAATAATGTCTGTCTTGTTAGACTTTTATAGGAGCATGGTAACCTGACCTACATGGACAGCTGCAAGAACAAAAGATTCCTGCACCAAGAAGTTTGCAACAACCAGCCACACCCTCTCCCCTTCTAGTATCAAAGAATTCTAACTTCGGGAAGATGGTTCTTTGGGACACTCGTCCACCATCTTCTCAATCTGCTGGTTTTTTAAATGAAGTCACTATCTTTTGCCCCAGCATCACCCCTCTTGATAAACTGACCTGTTGTACAGTGAGCAACATGAGCCTAGACTCTGTAATACAGAGAAGAAACCCTTCTTAGCAAGCAGAAATCTAAAAAATCTTTAGACTCTGTGAGTTGTTTTTCCAACTGTTTCTAAAATGGGGGAATTTGCACCAAATACCAAGTCAGAAAGCTAGTCTCCTAGTGTTACTTGGTTCCTCATTCTCTGCCTTCTTGCAAATGCCTGGTTATTAACCTTTCTGATTTGGAGGAAATACTTAGCATATTTTTATATTAGATGCTAAAGAAGAAAATCCACTTTAAATGAAGCATGACTCTCCTAATAGCTGGGGCTTTCTAAAGATTGCAGAAAGAGTTCGAAGGCTTCTACTGAGAATGGCACCATGAAGTTTTTTTTTTTCCTCTAAGAAGAAAGATTTTGTAATTTAGCAGAATTGTGTAATTTGGAGGGAAGATATTTCTTTCAGCCTGAATTTTTAAGGACTATTAATGAGTCTGAAGAAAGAAGTAGATTGTAAAAAATCTGTTTAAAATAGATTGTGGCCACAGATAAAGATGAAGTCATTTTTATTTCTTTCAAATTGACACCCTCCCCCCAACAGACTTTTTTTTGTATTCATTTTTAGCAGAAGTTCCTTTAAAGCCTAATACAATTCTCTTGGCAATTACCTGTAGTGCCTTGGCTGGGGTTTTCATTCTAACTTTGGAGGCATAACTGCCTTATGGATCATAATCTCACGGACTTTTATCTGATCCCTTCCTGAGTGTTGGCTGCATGCTCATTGACTATTGTAATCATCCATCCATGTCTGTGTGAATGATTGAGCTAGGACGTGACCCCTTTGATAGGGTAAGGAGTATTCATTATGGTATCCATACTAGAGAGCAGTGTCTGTCTCAACTGCTATAAGAAATACTGGCTGAGGGGATTCCCCTGGCAGTCCAGTGATTAAGGCTCCATGATTCCAACACAGAGGATATGGTTTTGATTCCTGGTTCTGTAACTGAGATCCCACATGTCACGAGTGACATGGCCAAAAAGTAATTTTTTTTTTTTAATTTTAAAAAAGAAAGAAATACTGACCAAAGATATGGAAACCACTTGAGTGCCCATCTATAGACAAATGGATAAAGACGTGATACACATATGCAATGGACTTCAGTTCAGTTCAGTTCAGTCACTCAGTCATGTTCGACTCTTTGAGACCCCATGAATCGCAGCACGCCAGGCCTCCCTGTCCATCACTAACTCATGCAATGGACTGCTGCTGCTGCTGCTAAGTCGCTTCAGTTGTGTCCGACTCTGTGCGACCCCATAGACGGCAGCCCTCCAGGCTCTACCATCCCTGGGATTCTCCAGGCAAGAACACTGGAATGGGTTGCCATTTCCTTCTCCAATGCATAAAAGTGAAAAGTGAAAGTGAAATTGCTCAGTTGCGTCCGATGCTTCGCGACCCCATGGACCACAGCCTACCAGGCTCCTTCATTCATGGGATTTTCCAGGCAAGAGTACCGGAGTGGGTCGCCACTGCCTTCTCCTATGCAATGGACTACTACTCTCTAAAAGAGTGAAACGTCGCCGTTGGCAACAACATGGATGGACTTGGAGGGCATCAGGCTAAGCAAAATAAGTCAGAGAAAGACAAATACTGCATGATATCTTATTTTTTAGTCCAAATTTTTATTTTGTCTCAGTCAAACTGACTCATGGATCATTTCAGAAACTATTTCTATTTCCCAAGGCCTTCCAATATGAGCATTGCCATGCTTACTCATTTAGGGGAACCAGGAGAACAACCAGTAGAAAGACTGGGATTACCTATCGAGTCAATACATTTCATTTTATTATGTCTTCCAGAACTGTGTCTTGCCTCACACAAAGACACATTGTAGGAGATTCAGATGGAGACTCTTGTACTCAGGGTTTGAGGTGATAATCGATATATGGCCCCAGCTGAGGGTTTGTATACAAATGAGATCTTGGGAAGAAAAGGTGAACTGTGTTGGGATGGCCTTCAAAGCTTAACCGAAACCTTGTGGGAAACACTTTTCTTGGCATTTAAAGGTCTTCAGTGATTAGTAAGACCACAGAATTTAAAACCAGTTTTTCACAATGGCTACTGTACTGCAAGCTGTCCCAAATAGGCATTTTCCCCTCCTCTCTCTATTTATTTATTGTTTAATATTTATTTATTTGGCTGTGTCGAGTCTTAGTTATGGCACACAGGATCTTCAACGCAAAGTGCGGTATCTTTCACTGCAGCCTGTGGGTTTCTCTGTAAATATGGTGCACAGGGTCAGTAGTTGCAGCGCATGAGCTTTTGCCCCCTGGCATGTGGGATCTTTATTCCTCCACCAGGGATTGAACTTGTGCCCCTGCACTGGAAGATGGATTTTTTTTAAAATTTATTTATTTTTAATTGAAGGATAATTGCTTTACAATATTGTGTTGGTTTCTGCCATACATCAGCATGAATCAGCCATAGGTATACACATGACCCCTCACTCGTAAACTTCCCTCCCACTTCCCACCCCATCCCATCCCACCTCCCTAAGTTGTCACAGATCACTGGTTTGAGCTCTCTGAGCCGTGCAGCAAATTCCCATTGGCTATCTATTTTAAATATGGTAGTGTATATGTTTCCATGTGAGTCTCTCCTTTCGTCCCACCCTTTCCTTCCTCTCCCAAACTCCTCCCCCAAACTCCCGTCCATAGGTCTGTTCTCTACGTCTGCATCGCCATTGTGCTAAGTCGATTCAGTTGTGTCTGACTGTGCGAACCCATGGACTGCAGCCTGCCAGGCTCCTCTGTCCATGGGATTCTCTAGGCAAGAATACTGTAGTGGGTTGGCGTGCCCTCCTCCAGGGGATCTTCCCGAGCCAGGGATGAAACCCGCGTCTCTTATGTCTCCTGCATTGGCAGGTGGGTTCTTTACCACTTGCGTCACTTGGAATGCCCATTTGCTCTCCTTCAAATAGGTTAATCAGTACCATCTTTCTAGATGGAAGGTGGATTCTTAACCACTGCACCACCAGGGAAGTCCCTCTTTCTTTTTAAAAAACTTTAAATATTTCACTCCACTCTCATCTTGTTTTCTGGTTCCATAGAAGTCAGATATAATTCTTATAAATTTTTTCCTCTCTACATAAGTGGGGGTTTTTCCCCCTGTGACTTCTTTCAAGGTATTATTTTCTTTATCTTTGACCTTCTGTAGTTTGAATGTGTTAAGCTTACATGTATATTTTTCTTGCACTTATCTTTCTTGATGATTTCTGAGTTTACTGAATCTGTGGTTTGGTGTCTGACCTTGATCTTGGAGAACTATCGGAGTTGTTGTTTCAAATATTTCTTCTGTTTCTCTCTTTTCCTTCTGGCATTCTCATTATGCATGTTACACTTTTTGAAATTGTCCCATAGCTCTAGGATAGTCTGCTCTGGTTGTTCATCCCCTTCTCTTTTGAATGTAGATCATTGTTTTGTTTTGTTTAAACTTTATTTATTTATTTGGCTGCCCTGAGTCTTAGTTGCAGCGTGTGGGATCTAGTTCCCGAACCAGGATCAAACCTGAACCCCCTATGTTGGGAGCACAGAGTCTTAGTCATTGGACCACAGGGAAGTCTCAATAATAGAGCCTTGGTTTTTACCTGGGCACACAGTTGCTGGGAGAAAAGACTGCAATGCTAAGCTTCCCTTAAAATAGGATGTGGGCACAGTATATAACTAGAAACAGGAATTTTCCTGAAAGGGAAGGGATAAATCTTTGCTCCCACTTTCCATCTTCCTGCAGCTTGGAGTTCAGGCATGATGGCAGTGCTGGGGCAGCCACCTTACACCATGGGGGTGGAGATGAACACCTGCTGAGGATGGAAGGTCCCTGACCCTGGGAAGCACAATCTGAGCTGAACTACTCTCTTTACTTGATAGATAAAAATATATTTCTCTCCTGCTTAAGCCACTATTATTTTGGATTTTCTGTCAGTCATACCCAAATGTTAATTCTAAATAATACCCTTCCACTCCACATACCCAGGATAGAGTTGGCCCCTCTTAATGATGGTTCCACATTCAACATGTTTAAATGTCAACACAGTGTAAGTCAGCTAAAAAGTGAAATAGCCAACCTTGCAGAAGATGCAATATTTTCCTGAAATGGATGAAATGGATGCTGGAAAATTACCTAAAACCCAGGCAAAGGAGGCTCTGGCAGGATGGAACCAGGTAATGAGTGACTTAAGGATGATGACAGGGCAGACACTGCAAAAGAAAACCACAACATCAAAGGAAGAAAAGAAGCTCAGAGGAATATTGATGAAGTCCCAGTGGATGGGTTTTGTTTATTTGTTTGTGTGAAATATTTCTTGGCACTACGCTGAGAGTTTCAATTCTATCTGCAGAAATAAATCTTAGTAAACATTAGACAAATGTACTCTATGTTCTTAATGTTGGGATTCAGTTTTTGAATACAAAGTCACAAACACCCTTTACTTCGATGGTCCTTGTTTTCCCTGAAATTCTGGTCCGTACTCAAGTGGATGTTTTCAGTCGGTCCTTGTCCCTTGTGGCTGCACATTGGATCAGGGAAACTTCGGGCCTGGGTGCCTCCGCCCCCAAGACTCTGATGTAATCAGTCTGAGAGGCAGCCCAAGCATAAGGAGTTTTCAAAGTGAAACGGGGGACTTCTCTGGTGGTCCAGTGGTTAAGAATCTGCCTGCCAATGCAGGGGACACAGGTTCGATCCCTGTCCTGGAAAGATTCCACATTCTGCGGGGCAACTAAGCCCATGCACTGCAACTATTGAGTCTGTGCTCTCGAGCCTGGGAGCCACAGCTACTGAAGCCCGAATGCCCTAGAGTCTGTGCTCCGCAGTAAGAGAAGCCATCACAGTGAGAAGCCCACACACGGCAACTAGAGTAGCCCACACTCTGCAACTAGAGAAAAGCCCGTGCAGCAACTGCTAAAAATAAATAAATAAATGAAATTACTTTTAAAAATTAAAAAAATTTAAAAATAAAAGCTGAGGCTGGGGAACTGCCGCTTTTACTACCTGGCCTCCCTGGTGAGGACTGGCTTTGGCTGGGGAGGACTTCCTGTGTGTCATTCCCACATCAGGCTCCTGACTCTCCAAGAGGAGACCGGGTCAGAAAGGGGAAGGGAGGTGGGAAGGTGGGGTATGGGAGATGTATGTGAAAGGGGGAGGGGAGAGAGGTGGGAGGAGGAAGAGGACAAGAGCTGGCTCTCTCCATCTCCTAACAGGTTGCAGTTAACGAACTGCAAGGTCCAGCACCAGGAAACTTCTAGGGAAGAGTTTATGCAGCTGTGCCAAGTATTGTTACTGAAGATGACATAGAAATGTAACGGACACTTGAAGCCACATGCCGGCTGAGAGTACAAAGGATTTCCAAACCCCATCCCTAACTGATAGTGTGTGTGAGTGTGTTGGTCACTCTGTCATGCTCCTCTGTCCACAGCATTCCTTAGGCAAGAATACTGGAGTGAGTGGCCATTGCCTTCTCAGGGGATCTTTCTGACCCAGGGATCGAACCCAGGTCTCCTGCACTGCAGGCGGACTCTTTAGCATCTGAGCCACAGTGAGGGAAGCCATCAGAACAGAGACCAGCTAGCGGCACATTCTAGTCTGCAGGGTGCTCAAGGCACCGTGTGGACCACCCATTCCCATCTGCATGGAGAGCCTGCACAGTCTGCCTTTGGAAACCTGAAGATACCTGATGAACCTTTCAGATCAAAACAAAGCTATCCTATTTAACTTCATTGCAAAAAAAAGTGTGGGGAAGGGGTGCGGAGGGCTCTTCTGGCAGAAGCGGTGAGTGCCAGCCAGCTCATCACACCAATTGCAAGTCAGGTACGAGCAGTGCCTCTTTGCAAAAGAACACCGTGCTGCGTTAAATGCAATTTCCCTCTGCGTGTGAAGGTTACAGAATCTCAGTTCTATCTGGAAATTGACTCGTTGAGTCATCCAAACCTGTACATCAGCAAATTGGAAACTATATGCAAAATGTTTAAACATAAAGTTAACGGAGTATGAAACTGAGAGCATCTAGAACATTTACAGAAAAGCATTCTTTTTACGTCTATACTTTGGTATTAAAATAGCAATTGCAAATTAAACCCCTCTTAATGAGATGCGTCAGTGGACTAACATCTGCTTTTAAAGTGCAAGAACTAAAGGGTGGGGTGGGTCTGGTTCTTGCTGAACCAGGCTCACAAAAGGAACACACAGGGACTCTGGCTGGACAGCGGACGGTGACACTTTATTCATTTAAAAACATGCCCTTCCCTAAAGGGCATGAGGCATGTGTGTATGTTTCTATAAAGAGATGGATGAACAACAACGCTGAGGTTCAGCGGAGCCAAGCACATACAATATCCTTCAACCAGGATGAGAGCAGAGACTCCCAATGACCAGTATTTTTTCAACAGCAGCATCCCTGGTCAGTGCCCAGGACAACACTTGGCCTTTTCTTAGGTTTGCATCACTGATTCCAGATTCAGATGGATCTGTCCACTAGGGGTTTGGACTCTGTTTCTCCCTTCCTCTCTTCTCTATTGCCATAGGGGACCCCAACTCTTGTGACTCTCAGATGCCACCAAAAAAAAAAAGAAGGAGGATGGTGATGGGTATTGTTAGAGAATCCTTGGCATGAGGAGCAGGTTTACCAGATAACTGCCTTTGGGAAGGTACTCTGTTGTGAGATTGAGGCGTAGAATTAAACTGGAAATGACATGGGACAGAATCTATAAATATGCTGTTCTCATCTCCATGTCATCAGCACCAGAGTTTAAGGTGTTCAGTCAGAGCCTTCCTCTTTTAGGTTTGGCTATTTATTAAACAGGATGGTTGGAAAGAAAAAAGCCCAAGATGTTGTGAAGTTTGAAGCAAAGATGGCATGGGTCTTCCTGCCCCCTCCAGGGTCTGCGGGCATCAGAACAAGCCCTAAGGAAACACTTCCTTGGATGGACTCAGATCTGGCTTCATCTCCTCCTTTGGATCCTGTGGCTTCCAACTTTACACAAGAAACAAGCGTGTCACCCCCAGTCATCATGGAATGTCCACTGGAAAGAGGGGGTTTCAGGATCCAACAGAGGCAAATGCCGCCACCAAGGAAAAGAAGCACTGGGTTTGGGGGTGCCCCTGGTGTGGTCAGGGTGTCCTTACAGTGATGGCGACACTTGGTTAAACTCGCCCCGTGCTGGATGAGGTCACTGGGACCCACGTGCCAGTCCTGAGATGGGCTGGAGGCTGGTGACTTCATCTCCACTCACTGCTGGGTCTCTGAGGCTGAGTGCCTGACGCTGAACCCAGAGTCAGTCCCAGCATCTTGCAGGCCATGGGTGATGAGGCCTTAGTGCCAACTGATTTTCCACCCCAATTTGGCCAGAGGTAGGTGGAGCCTAGAGGGTGGGGGAGTGGGGGTGGTGCTGCCTTCTTGTCTAAAGAGGTCCTGGCTATCTTACAGTTACACGACTGATCACACACAGCCATGCTTCTGGTGTTCAGGGAAGCAAACCTGCAGAGCCTGGGGGCACAGCCAGACATCTGTCAGCTCCAGATTGGCTGCAGGGTCTGTACCATGTCAAAAATTGCTGCCAGGACCCCTCTCAGCTGATGTTTCTGATGTTTGCTTTTGCTCCTTGAGCAGGCAGGGATGGGCTACAGGTCATCAGAAGACAGGAGAGCGATGTCTACCCTGTGAGGGCTTACAAAATAAGCCCTTGTTGTCCCTAGGAACGTCCTAAAGCAGCTACTCCAACTCTCTCCCTGACTCCCCTTAAAACCAGTGGCCCTGCCCCCACCCCAGTGAGGACTGCATCTCCATGAGGTATGATCCGGAAGCACATCTGGGATGTTACTTGGAAGCACAGAGAGGTTTTGGATGAATTGTCTTATGACTGATAGATCTACGACTCCAGTGAACCAGGCTTGGTTTGTACTGGCCAGGCCCCCTGCCCAGAGCTCTGTCCAAGGGTATCCGCCCACGGCTGAGCGTCTCACAGCATCAGACAGGTACTCTTAGTCCCCAGTGTCTCTCTCCAGCGTCCTGACCAGCTGCCTGTAGGTCTGTCTCTCCTCCTGCCACGAATGATACTTTCTCACGTACTCCCTTCCGTTGGCCACGATTTTTTTTTCCAATGCCGGATCGCTCACCAGTCTCTTTGCCAGATGAACAAACTCCTGCAAAGAAGGAGGTGGAGGAGAAAGAGAGGTAAGTAATTGGTGAAACGGGGGATGCAAACACATATGAAAGCCCAGGTCGGCCTTTGCTCCCGGTCCCTCTTGCCCACCTCCCTTATTCTGGAAAAAAAATAGCCCTTCAGAGGGATGCAAGTTAGTGCAAACATTGGGACTGAGTAAGAAATTACATACACAAACCACACACCCACACCCACACCCACACACACACGCTAGGGTGAACATCGTAGAAAAATACTGGAGCCATCAATTATGCTTCCTCCATCTTTCTTTTCTCAATTACCCAAACTTGCTGTTTCTTATAGTAACTGAGTCCCTACAGTGACTCTTAGATCCACAATTTCTCCCCTCCTTTGTACTCAGCTGGG
Source organism: Cervus canadensis (assembly GCF_019320065.1). Classification (NCBI taxonomy): domain Eukaryota; kingdom Metazoa; phylum Chordata; class Mammalia; order Artiodactyla; family Cervidae; genus Cervus; species Cervus canadensis. The sequence continues at coordinate 104,691,196 of NC_057386.1, forward strand.
AGATGAAGTCAGGTCTTACTCCAGGATCTGAGCTCCTATATTGTAGACCATAGTACCTCTGCCCAGTTTTGTTTTGTTTGTTTTTTCATTATATTCCTTCATCTTTCCTGGGCACAGAGCATGTCTTCAAATCATGGACATCATCTGACAGAGTGGAAAAGGTCAGGCTTCTACTGGCCCAGATCTGGGAGCAAATCCTCTTTGAAACACGTAACTTAGCTATGCAGCTTTGGGCAAGCTAGTTAACCTCTCTGAGGCCCACGCTGATCATCTCCCAAGGGGCAGTGGGCATGTGACAGATAAGCCCTGCCCTGCCCCTGACTCCATAGGGGAGAGGGGATTAAACCAGCCTCAATTTTCTAGACTTTGCTTCTGGTGCTCGGCTTCAGAGTGAAGAAGTCTACATTGCTCTATGTTTACCCATACTTTTTGTAGACACTGATGTAATGAGAAAGTGGCCACCTCCTTTAATAATTAAAAATAATTTTTTTTGTTTGGAGTTCACTGTGAGCAGGTGGGATCTTAGTTCCCTGACCAGGGATCAAACCTGCACTCCCTGGATTTGAAGCACAAAGTCTTAACCAGTGGACTGCCAGAGAAGTCCCCAAGTGCACGCTTAGTTGCTCAGTTGTGTCCGACTCTTTGCAACCCCATGGACTGTAGCCCACCAGGCTCCTCTGTCCATGTCCAGGCAAGAATACTGAAGTGGGTTGCCATTCCCTTCTCCAGGGGATCTTCCCAACCCAGGGATTGAACCCAGGTCTTCTGCCTTGTAGGCAGATTCTTTACCACCTGAGCGACCAAAGAAGCCCAAAATAAAGTAAGACTGCCAGAGAAATCCCAAAGTGGCCACTTTTTAATAAGGATTTAAAGGGTTTAAGGGTTAAGAGGTTAATCAAAACCCTTCATAACTGGAAAGAATTAGAATTGTTTTGATTGCTAAAGAGTATTCAGAGAGAGGAAGGGAATATGCATTATTTATTATGCTTGCACATAAGTCAAAGCAGTGCTCATAAGCCATGAGGCCTGCATTTAAATTCACACCCTACCATTTTCTGGTTGGGTTGGTTGTTTTTTTGATACTGAGATGCATGAGTTATTTGTATATTTTGGAGAACAATCCCTTGTCAGTTAAAGAAAGTGAAAGTGAAACCAACTCTTTGCAACCCCATGGACTGTAACCCACCAGATTCCTCCATCCATGGGATTTTCCAGGCAAGAATACTGGAGTGGGTTGCCATTTCCTTCTCCCGGAGATCTTCCCAACCCAGGGATTGAACCTGGGTCTCCCACATTGTAGGCAGACACTTTCTAATGTCTGAGCCATCAGTTAACTTGCTTGCAAATATTTTCTCCCATTCAAAGAGTTGTCTTTTCATCTTATGCTTCCTTTGCTGTGCAAAAGTCTTTAAGTTTAATTTGGTCCCATTTGTTTAATTTTTTTTTTTATTTTCATTACTCTAGGAGGTGGGTCAAAAAAAGATTGTGTTGTAATTTATGTCCAAGAGGAGATGGATAAAGAAGATGTGGTACATATACACAATGGAATATTCCTCAGCCCTAAAAAGGAACAAAACGGTGCCATTTGCAGAGATGTGGATGGACCCAGAGGCTATCATACAGAATGAAGTAAGTCAGAAAGAGAAAAACAAGTATCATATAATATAATGTGTATGTGGAATCTAGAAAAATTATACAGATGAACCTATCTGCAAAGCAGGAATAGAGTCACAGATGTTCAGGACAAATGTATGGATACCAAGTGGGAGAAGAGGAGTGGGATGAATTGGGAGATTGGGATTGACATATATACCATATGTGGTTAAAATAGGTAACTAACGAGAACCTACTGTATACCCAGGGAACCGTGCACGGTGCTCTGTGGTGACCTCAATGGGAAGGAAATCCAAAAAAGAGGCGATGTGTGTAAACATATAGCTGATTCCCTTCGCTGTACAGCAGAAACTAACACAACGGCGCAGAGCAACTGTACTCCAATACAAATGAATGAAAAAAATCACAGAAATGATGCTGGATGCATTTCGTAACCTGAGCCTCAGTTTCTTCATCTTTAAAATAAGAATAATAACAGGACCCAGGGCTTCCCAGGGCGTTCAGTGGTAAAGAATCTGCCTGCCAAGGCAGGAGATGTGGGTTCAATCCCTGGGTCCGGGAGATCCCCTGGAGAATGGAAAGACTCCAGTATTCTTGCCTGGAGACTCCCAGGGACAGAGGAGCCTGGCAGAGCTATGATCCATGGGATGGTAAAAAGTTGGACTCGACTTAGCAACTAAACAACTAAAACAAACAGTACCTGCTTTGTAGCATGTTGAGAGGATTTAATGAATTAATACAATGATTCAGGGCAGAGCCTAGCACAGACTTAGCTATCATTATTATGATTCACCAACTTGTGTAAATTCCAATAAAACAACAGAGATTAATACACAATGCTTTGCTGTTTGCAGGGAACATCCACGTACTCTCAAAATTATTGTTAATTAAACGTTGGATGATTTTTATAGCTAGCAATATAAATAGCAATATTTACAATAGAGTAGAATTATATTTTTAAGCAGTATGCATACACTTTATGGTAAATTGGTGTTCTTTTTATAATAAAAATATAACATATTTATTCTCATCTCACAGGATAACAACATCCTTATTAAAGTTATTCTAGAGGCTTATAGCTTTGGTACATTATTTTAAGATGCTGCTCGTATCTTTGATTTACCTGATACAGAGACTTTGGCTAAAACTCAACCCCCTTGCTTATGATTTCTATAGAATCTATGGCCGTTTTACAACAGAGTCCTGAATGATAGAGTTTCTAGGAATAGGATGTGATAAAGCACACTGTTTATTCCTCTCTGCATGTGAGACTGAACAAAAAAAAAAAAAACCACAGACTGAAATAAAGCAAGAGAGAGTCGGGTGAGGAGTGAGAAACATCTTCGCCGCTGGCATAGAACCCTGGACACTGGCTGAAAGAAAAGAAAGAAGAAGAAAATCACACTCTGGAATGTTGAGAGTGACTCTCTGAGGCCCTGAAATTATTTTCTTCTGGGCTGAAACAGCTCCCCCATGACAACTAAAGCAATATTCTGAACACACTCGTGTGGACAATGAGAAAAGTATGTTGACACACTCTGTCATTCACTCTGTGCAAGACGGTGGCCATGGCCCTTCCATCCCTTTCATGAATGTCTCTTTGCAATAGGACCTGCCCACTCCTCCCATAAAGTGGGGAGGAGGTCTATTTCCCCATCTCCTGAATCTAGGCTGGTCCTGGAATTTGCTTTGACTAACAGACTAGGTCTGTTGTCTGACTTGCAAGCAAAGCTTCAAAAGGCCCTAGAGCTCCCAACCTTGCCATCATGGGAGCCTGAGGTCACCCCACAAAGAAGCCTGAGATAGCCTCCTGAAGACAAAAGACCACTTCGACAGAGATGCCTGGCTACCATCTGCATCACAACCAGTCACTCATCCAGTGGACCAAAGAACCATGCTATAAGAGCTGTAGCAAAACTTCCGGGGTCTTCCCTGGTAGTCCAGGGGTTAGGAGTCTGCCTGCCAATGCAGGGGACACAGGTTCGATCCCTGGTGCGGGAGGATCCCACATGCAGGGGAGCAACTAAGGCCATGCGCCACAACTACTGAGCCTTCACGGACAGAGCCTGCGCTCCGCAACAAGAGAAGCCATCACAGGTGAGGAGCCCAGGCACCACAACTAGAGAGTAGATCTTCTTGGCCACAACCTGAGAAAGCCCAAGGGCAGCAACAAAGACTCAGTGCAGCCAAAAGTAAATAAATTAAAAATTTCCAAAAAAATTCCAGGAAACAAGTATAAATGCCAATGTATCATCATCCCAACCAAAGCCCCATAGCGTCTATATACCTGTCACCTGCAGAACTAGCCAGAACACGCACCATCTGACTGCCAAATCCTGGTTAGGAAGGGGAGTGTTCATCACTCATGCAATGATCTAGTCTTGAAAATTATTCATGATAATAAGTTATGAGGCATTAAAGGGTGCATAGAGAAGAACTAAAGAGCCTCTTGATGAAAGAGAAAGAGAAGAGTGAAAACATTGGCTTAAAACTCAACATTCAAAAAACTAAGACTGTGGCATCCAGTCCCATCACATCATGGCAAATAGATGAGGAAACAATGGAAAGTGACAGACTTTATTTTCCTGGGCTCCAAAATCACTGCAGATTAAGTTGCAGCCATGAAATTAAAAGACGCTTACTCCTTGGAAGAAAAGCTATGACCAATCTAGACAGCATATTAAAAAGAAGAGAAATTACTTTGCCGACAAAGGTTCATCTTGTCAAAGCTATAGGTTTTCTAGTAGCCATGTATGGATGTGAGAGTTGAACTATAAAGAAAGCTGAGTGCCAAAGAACTGATGCTTTTGAACTGTGGTGTTGGAGAAGACTCTTGAGAGTCCCTTGGAGACCAAACTAGTCCATCCTAAAGGAAATTAGTCCTGAATATTCATTGGAAGGACTGATGCTGAAGCTGAAACTCCAATACTTTGGCCACCTGATGGGAAGAACTGACTCATCAGGAAAAGACCCTGATGCTGGGAAGGCCTGAAGCAGGAGGAGAAGGGGACAACAGAGGATGAGATGGTTGGATGGCATCACCGACTCGATGGACATGAGTTTGGGCAAGCTCCAGGAGTTGGTGATGGACAGGGAAGCCTGGCATGCTGCAGTCCATGGGGTCACAGAGTCGGACACGACTGAGCAACTGAACTGTAACTGTAACACTAAAACAAGTAAAAGAAAATAGAAACCAAGTATCAGGATCCCACATCTTAAAATCAGAGTTGGAAACTCAGGTGCCTGCCTCCTGGGCCCTGGCAGGGAAGTCAAACCCCAGCTGCCTGGGTGAATAGAGGCCTCTGCTTGTCTCCACATTTCCTATGATCTTCAAGAGAAGTCAAAATTCCGAGTATTTATGTAAAAGCACTCCATGTTAAATATCAACAGCTAATTCAAAATCTTAAGTATACAGCAAAACTAAACAAAACATGTTTGCAGACTAAATCCACCCCAGGATTAGCAGTGTGCAAACTCTGGCATAGGTTATAAGTTTCAAAAGTTCTTTAAAAAAATCATGCAAATGAGTAGAGTTTTGCTTTCATAATTATTCAATTAGTTATTGACCATTTTCAGAGTTTTCTTCCTTTCTGAGTGGTGGAAAAACTCGTGGAAAAACTTCTCACTGAGAAATAAGTCAGAGAGAGGACAATAAATACTGTATGTTAAAAGTTACAAGTGGAATATAAAAAAATAAAACGAAGGAATGAATATAACAAAACAGACTCACAGAGACCAAACCAGTGGTAACCAGAGAGGAGAGGTAAATGGGGAGAGGAGAGATAGAAGTATGGGATTAACAGGTACAAGCTGTTACAAAATAAACAAGCTGCAAGGATACATTGTACAGCACGGGAAATACAGCCAATATTTTATAGTAATTTTAAATAGAATATAATGTGTAAAAATAATGAATCACTACATTGTACACTTGAGACTAATGTAATATTTTAAATCAACTGTATTTCAATTAATTTTTTTTTTCCTCACTGAATCCTTTCAACCTGCCTTGTTGCCCTGAGGCAACAACCAGATCCAGGGCATGAGAAGCTGTCCATTTCACAGGATGGATAGTTAGACCTCTGTTGGGAGCCTTCACGTAACCATGTTAGCTGAAAGCCACGAGGCAGAGGGAAACCCCTTAACAGGAAACGAATGACCCATGCAGGAGAGAACACGAGGGCTGGTAGGCTGAACATGGGATGGTTTTAAAGAACACTGCATTCTGGCAACCTTCTGTGAGTGATACATCCTAGTTCTTACTGGAAGAGCGAAAGTCAATCACATAAAAACTCTGCATTTCAGGCTCAGGGTGTATGTACAATTAAACAGCCCCAAAGCCGCTTCCGCAGATGCTTTGAATACAACTCACTGATGGGAGAAATTGACAAGGAGCTTTCTGAAGACTGACAGATGTGCTGTCATTAAGATTGTGGTTTTCCCCGGGGCTTTCTTGCATGGAATCCTGCAATTAATTAAGGTTTTGTCTGTACCTCTGGTTCTCAAACTTTGCTGTAAGATTCTGACTGGATAGGTTGGGGGTGGGGTCCAGGAATGTTGTCTTAGTCTGTTTGAGCAGAGACATCACTTTGCTGACAAAGGTCCATCCAGTCAAAGCTATGGTTTTTCCAGTAGTCATTATGGATCTGAGAGTTGGACCATAAAGAAGGTTGAGTGCCAAAGAATTGATGCTTTTGAACTGTGGTGCTCAAGAAGACTCTTGAGAGTCCTTTGAACTGCAAGGAAATCAAACCAGTTCAAATTAAAGGAAATGAACCCTGAATATTCGTTGGAGGGACTGATGCTGAAGCTGAAGTTCCAACACTTTGGCCACCTGATGCAAAGAGTTGACTCACTGGAAAAGAACCTGATCCTGGGAAAGACTGAGGGCAGGAGAAGGGGGCAACAGAGGATGAGATGTTTGGGTGGCATCATGGACTCAATGAACATGAGTTTGAGAAAACTCTGGGACACAGTGAAGGAGAGGGAAGCCTGGCATGCTGCAGTCCATGGGGTCTCAAAGAATGGGACATGATTGAACAACAACAACAATAGGATACCAGAGGCTGGGGTGGGGAGCTCATAAACAGCAAACATTTACTTCGCACAGTTCTGGAGGCTGAAAGGATCTGCTTCTTGATTCATAGGTGGTCGTTTTCTCACTATAATCTCCTATGGCAGAAGGAATCAGAGATCTTTGTGGGGTCTTTTTTAAAAAATTGGTTAATTTTTGGCTGCGATGGGTCTTCATTGCTGCATGCAGGTTTTCTCTAGTTGCATTGAGCAGGGCTATTCTTTGCTGCAGTGTGAGAGCTTCTCCTCGAGGTGTCTTCTCCTGTTGCCGAGCACAGGCTGTAGGCACATGGCGCTTCAGGAGTTGCAGCTTGTAGGATCTAGAGAGCAAGGGCACAGTGGTTGCAGCACATGGGCTCAGCTGCCCCTTGAAATATGGAATCTTCCCAGAGCAGGGACTGAACCTGTGTCCCCTGCATTGGCAGGCAGATTCTTAATCACTGGACCACCAGGGAAGTCCATGTATGGTCCTTTTTATTAGGACTCTAACTCCATTCATGAGGACCCCACCTTCATGTCCTAATGGACTATTGGAGGCCCTGCCTCCTAACACCATCACAGGAGAGGTTAGAATGTCAACATCTGGATTTGGGCGTGAGTGCGTGGAGGCACAAACATTTGGTCCATAATACACGTGTATTTTCTAATAGTTCTCCCCCCACCCCAGGTGATTCTGGCCTAAGATGGACCACTGTGCCTAACTTATTTTACACAAGTTTTTAGGCCACAGAATATATGGATCTTATTGGAAACTGCCAGCAGTGAGAATCCCACTTCAAGATCCATATAGAAAAAGTCTATTCTTCTTATGTGCAACACCATTCATTGGTCTAGTGTTAAGCTCTAGTTAAATGCCACATTTCACAATGATGGGTATGTAAACATGGCCACATAATACTCCCAACTATCTGCATATATTAGCTATTCTCTCTACTCCTGCCATTAAGTAAAGTGAGGGCCACTCATAAGAACATACAAATAGTCTTGGAATCACTCAGCATAAACCTCCAGCCTGTGTGCGTGCTAAGTAGCTTCAGTAGTGTCTGACTCTTTTCGACTCCATGGACTGTAGCCCGCCAGGCTCCTCTGTCCATGGGATTCTACAGGAAAGAATAGTGGAGTGGGTTGCCATGCCCTCCTCCAGGGGATCTTCCTGACCCAGGAATCAAACTCGCATCTCTTATTTCTCCTGCATTGGCAGGCAGGTTCTTTACCACTAGCGCCACCTGGGAAGCCCAAACCTCCAGCTTATAAAGATAAGCTGGAGTGTAGCTAGTTTACAATCTTGCATTCGTTTCTGGTGTAAGCAAAGTGATTCAGTTACACATATATATACATATTCTTTTTGATATACTTTTCCATTATGGCTTATTACAAGATACTGAATCTAGTTCCCTGTGTCATACAGCAGCAAGATTTTATTGTTTATCTACTTTAGATATAGTCCTGTGGATCTGTTAATCCCAAACTCCTAATTTACCCCACCCTTTCCCCTTGGTAACCATAAATTTGTTTCCTATGTCTGTGAGTCTATTTCTGTTTCATAAAGAAGTTCATTTGTGCCATATTTTAGATTCCATATATAAGCAATATCACATGGTATTTGTCTTTGTCTGACTTACTTTTCATTTATTATGACGATCTCTAGGTCCATCCATGTTGCTGCAAATGGCATTGTTTCAATATTTTTTATGGCTGGGTAGTATTCCACTGTATATATGTACCCACATCTTCTTCATCCATTCATCTGTTGATGGACACGTGTTGCTTTTATGTCTTGGCTATTGTGAATAGCGCTGCTATGAACATTGGGGTACATGTATCCTTTCAAATACATGAGTGTCATGGACCACTTGGTGAGAAAGTGAACTGCCTTTTGATTCTCTTCTGTGCCTGGTTGCTGCTAAGTCGCTTCAGTCATGTCTGACTCTGTGCGACCCCACAGACGGCAGCCCACCAGGCTCTGCTGTTCCAGGGATTCTCTAGGCAATAACACTGGAGTGGGTTGCCATTTCCTTCTCCAATGCAAGAAAGTGAAAAGTGAAAGTGAAGTTGCTCAGTTGTGTCCAACTCTTCACGACCCCATGGACTGCAGCCCACCAGGCTCCTCCGTCCATGGGATTTTCCAGGCAAGAGGACTGGAGTGGGGTGCCATTGCCTTCTCTGGTGCCTGGTTGAGTCAGGCAGAAAACCTCAGTGAGGTGCCAGCCTGTTCTCTAATTTCTCAACAATGACTCCTGATGTCTGTGGCCAAAAGCCTTCCAAGGGGGCCAGAATCAGGCAGAATTTGACAATGACAAGAGCCAACATTGACCATGTTTCAGCGTTCAGGACTTTGGGTTACGTGCATGTGCGCCCAGTTGCCTCAGTCGTATCCAACTCTTTGAGACCCTACGGACTGTAGCCTGTCAGGCTCCTCTGTCTATGGGGATTCTCCAGGCAAGAATACTGGAGTGGGTTGCCATGCCCTCCTCCAGGGATCTTCCTGGCCCAGGGATTGAACCCTTGTCTCCTGCGCCTAATGCATTGAAGGCAACTTCTTTACCTACTGAGCTACCCGTGAAGCCCGATAAGATGCTTAAGTACCCTTTTATTAGCATATACCCTCCAGTAGGTCTAAGACAGAGCCCCGTAAACAACACGATGAAACTTCCGACTCAAACTATGAATAGTCCCACGCAGTAGGACAAACAAAGCCACAAATGACTTCACATCAGCTCAGATACGAGTTTGCTGCCAAGGGAGTTTTGGCACCCAATTGACTAAAAGTAAAATTGTTTTTTCAAGTCTTTTTAGGATTTTGGAATTGCAGAAAAAGGGCACCAACTCTGTGCTATGACTACAACTCCTTTCACAGAAACAAGGGGCACAGAGAGGTCCAGGAACCTGCCCGAGGTAACACAGCAGGGAGTATCAGAAATGGGAATTAACCTCGGGCCGTGCAGAGGTGAAGCAGCCCCAGAGCCAAGGCTACTTCACAGCAGGATGGAGTAAGTCCACAAAGCTACTGCACGGATCTACGGGACTTGGGACCTACTGATGAAGCTAAAGGCAAGGATGGTGGACATTCTCTCTCTCTCTTGCCTCCCAGATTCCTCTCAGAGCATCAGCTCCAATATATGAGCTGGCAGAACATTGCCTGTGCTATGCTGGCAGCTCCGGAGGCAGGGAAGAGGAGGATGGCAGAAAGGGAAGGGAAGAAAATGAGGAACGGCTTTGGAGAGAAAAGGTGTACTCGGGAGATGGTTCTGGTGGACACGTTACCAGCAGTCAAACGTCAGAGGGAAAGAGCAAAACTCAGAAGAAATGTGCAAGTAAGTCTGCAATTAAGTCATCCTGGTCATGCTTTGGGGAGATGCCGTGAGCATGACATTGACAGTGTCACCCAAGGATCGCTGCCTTCAGTGAGGACGTGGAAAGAACCACCTAAGGAGGGACACCTCAAAGTCCAGGCAAAGCTCCGGGGCCGAGGCTGTCATCGGCTACTTTGCAAAGAAAACAGGGAAAGACAGCAGTTCAGTCATACCTGGACAGCACGCGGCGTAGGGTCACATCACACTTAAATAACCAAAGGTGTTTACCAGAAAGAGAATCCCTTTAATGCCCTGGTCTAAGTACATCTCCCACTAGTTGCTGGGCACCCATCTGTGCCAGGACCATCACGAGGGGGCTGCATGAAAAAGCCAGCATGACTGCCACTCTGGGGGGCATCCAGTCTGGGATGGGGGTGAGGGAGTGACGCTGTGGACAATAAAAGCAAGTGCGCATGTCTGACCTGCGCAGAGGGTTATGGAGGAAAAACACAGGGTGGGGGGATAGAGAATATGGTGTGGGGAATGGGGTGATAGATGAGGGGCCACCAAAAGCCTCTTGAGAAAGAGACAGTGAAGTTGAGGGGGAAGGATGCTCTTGGGGGCCTGGATGTGGGTGGAACCAGGCAGGAGAAAGTGGCAGGGAGATCAGAGCAGGGGAATGAGGGGGCTGATGGGGGCCCGGGGAACTGAGACGGGAGCTGCATTTTCTCTGCAGCCACGGGAAGTCACCCAGGGCTTTTCTACTGGAATGGATAGACAGGATCTGCGTTTTTTTCTTAATTTCTTTTCTTAAAGATTTATTTTATATTTTGGCCATGGTAGGTCTTCATCGCTGAACACTGGCTTTCTCTAGTTTCAGCGAGAGGGGGCTATTTAGTTGTGGTACGCAGGCTTTTCATTGCGGTGGCTTCTCTTGTTGCAGAGCACGGACTCTAGGTGCGCTGGCTTCAGTGGTTGTGGCACATGGGTTTAGTTGCTCTGCGGCATGTAGGATCTTCCCAGACCAGGGATGGAACCTATGTTCCCTGCATTGGAAGGCGGATTCTTAACCACTGGACCACCTGGAAAGTCCCAAGATCTGCATTGTATGAACGTCCCTTTGGCGGCCAAGAGAAGAGTGCATGGGTGGAATAGTGGAGGCTGTTATAACCATCCAGACAAGACCCAGTCATGCCTGGGTTGAGCAGTACTCTGGGGACAGAGCCCCCGAGAGACAGACAGAAGCAGCGCACAGATCCAGAGCCCAGAACGGAGGTGAGGGGCTCCCGGTGTGCACTGCCTCGCTTGCCGCGAGGGCGGAAGCCCCTCGGAAGGGGGCTTGAGTCGGCTGCCAGGGCCCCCCTTCCTTCTCCTATAGCATCACCCCTCATGGCTGCAGTCCCCAAAGATCCTAAACAGGCCACCTGCCTGAATTCTACAAGTGCTAAGAAGTCACCGGCACCTCTTTGCTCTGAACTCCAGGATCAACTTCAAAGGCACCTACAAGGCTGATTGCTACAGCAAGCTGTGCACTGCATTTGCTGTCCTGACATCTAGTCACTAGAAGAGTCCACCAGGCCCCTGGTAAGAGGAACTCACAGAGTCATGGGCAGGGAATTGGCTGGCAGCTCTGGGGACAGATGGGCTTCCCTCATAGCTCAGTTGGTAAAGAATCCACCTGTAAAGCAGGAGATCCTGGTTTGATTCCTGGGTGGGGAAGATCTGCTGGAGAAAGGATAGGCTACCCACTCCAGTATTCTTGGGCTTCCCTTGTGGCTCAGCTGCTAAAGAATCCGACTGCAATGTGGAAGACTTAGGTTTGATCTCTGGGTTGGGAAGCTTCCCTGGAGAAGAGAAAGGCTACCCACTCAGGGATTCTGGCCTGGAGAATTCCATGGTCTGTATAGTCCATGAGGTCACAAAGAGTTGAACACAACTGAGCGACTTTCACTTCACTCAGTGGGGACAGAGGGTCCCTTCAGTGTGGTCAGGCCAGGTCACGAAGGACACTCTCCTAATTGCAAGCCCCCTAATTACAATGACTTTTTTTTTAAAAAAATAGTTATTTATTTGGCTGTGCTAGGTCTTAGTTGCAGCACACTGGATCTTTAGTTCTGACATGCAAACTCTTAGCGGCAGCATGTGGGATCTAGTTCCCTGACCAGGGATTGAACCCCTATATTGGAGCCTATCCCAATATATATCCTATATATATGGAGTCTTAGCCACCGGACCACCAGAGAAGTCCCCAGTTACTTGTTTTTTCAAAAAAAATATCAAATTCTATTGCATGTTGCATAGATTGCAAAACACTTATTCCTCTTAAAGCACGCTGAATGGGTATTTTTTACACAAGGACACATATTCTACACCATGGTGACTAGGGATGGTCAAAGCCTTGAAATTGAATATATTCATATTTAATGAAGTATCTAAAACCTCTCACTTTCAAAAAACAAAAAAGCCCCAAACTATAATGTGCTTGTTCACAAGCAGAGGACCTGCACAGTGGGCGGGTCCCAGAAGCACGTATGAAGTCTGTGAGAAGCAGGCCACCGGCAGAGGTCAGGCCAGAAGGTCAAGTCTGAGATGCTTTCTCCTGCCCTGGAAACGTGAGTGAAGACCCTACAGTTGGAAAAACAAAAACAAAAACAAAAACTGTCCTGTCTTCCTCCGATTTTAGGGGAATGTCAGACTTTGCCTGCTGGTCTGAAGTGCAAGCCCCTGGGCCAGAGCCAGGAAGGGCCCTGCGCTCCATCCCTGATCCGCTGCCTGGCTGGGCCGGGCCTTTCCTGAGCAGTGAGCCCCACCTGCTGGCTCTGCACTCGTCTTCACCTGGCCAAGTCTGGCTCCATGCAGCACCACTCGGCGCTATGCCCACCCGGGGCATCCCTTGCCATCTGTGTCTTTCTGATCGCACAGACCAGCCACAGGCGGAGAAGCCAAGGAGGACGGGGACGTAGAAAGACGTCCGCTCTCCCCAGGGACTTGGACAAAATCGTGAGCAGAATCCTTTTAGAGGACGGTCCTGTAGAAAAGTGTCCCTTCTCTCCCCAAATGAGAGAAGGGGAGGGAGGGGGAGAGAGAGAGATGGGGAGCGAGACAGAGACAGAAAGAGAGACACAGGCAGGTGGCAGGGAGACTGAGACACAGACAGAAGGAGAGAGAAACAGAGGCAACGTCAGAAACAGCGATAAAGGAGAGACAGAGAGACACAGACCCAGAGATGGAGAGACACACAGACAGAAGAGGGAGGGTCAGAGACGGAGAGACAGAGACGAAGGGAGAGACAAGGACATACAGAGACAGACAAGAAGAGACAGAGACAGGCGGAGAGGCGGCTGCAGGAGGAATCTTATGCAAAGGCTCTCAGGCCCGGCTGAGCAGACTCTGCCATCAGGCTGCAAGTTCGAGTCCCTGCCCTACCGCCTCCAGCTGAACTTCTAAGGCAAACAACTTACCCTCTCTGGTTGCATCATGGTAACGCCTGTGTGGGGTGCTCATGAGAATAATAAGAGAAATGGGCAAAGTCCCTCCAAGGGCACCCAGCACACAGAGGAGGTCAGGCAGGGACCACCTGCCCCATCACTCACTCCCCCTCCTAAGAGCAGTCCCACCAGGCCCACAGCCCCATCACCCACTCCGTGTTCTGGAAGTGTGGCCAGTGCGGCCGAGGAACCGCGTTTTTAATTATTCACTTGAGTGGACTTACATTTAAATTTTAAAACTGGTGCTCAAGTCAGGTATTGCAAAGCTTTTCAACAGCCTGCATACGTGCATCTACTTTCCCAACTGCAAATGGTATGGAGTCTCAATGCAAACCAAGTAGTTCAATCCAAATTTAATCTCCAGATGGAGATGAGCTGGTGTGTAAAATACACACAAGATTTCAGTGACTTAAAAAAAAAAAAAGAATGTAAAGATCTCACTAAACATGATTCAAACCGGGCTTCCCTAGTGGTCGAGTGGTTGGGAGTCCACTGGTCAATGCAGGGACACGGGTTTGATCTCCAGTCCAGGAAGATCCCACATGGTGCAGAGCAACTAAGCCTGTGTGCCACAACTACTAAAGTCCACATTCGTAGAGCCGGTGCTCTGCAACACGAGAAGCCACTGCAATGAGAAGCCTGCTCACTGCAACAAAGAGAAGCCCCTGTTCACTGAAACTAGAGAAAGTCCAGACGCAACAACGAAGAACCAGAGCGACCACAAATAAATCTTTTAAAAAAATATTTATATCAATTACATGTTAAGAGGATGCAAGTTTGTTCTTTGCGACCCTGTGGACTGTAATCCACCAGGCTCCTCCGTCCATGGGATTCTCCAGGCAAGAATACTGGAGTGGGTTGCCATTTCCTTCTCTAGGGGATCTTCCTGACCCAGGGATCAAACCCAGGTCTCCCACATTGCAGGCAGATGCTTTAACCTCTGAGCCACCAGGGAAGCCCTGCAAGTTTGGCTAGATGGAGCTAAATAAAACACATTGTATTATTGATATGAATTTCATCTGTTTCTTTTTATTTTCTTTGAACATGACTATTAGAAAATTGTAACTCCCACACGTGGTTGGACTCACCCTGGTCCCAGGTCAAATACCAGCCATGCACCTGATCCCAGATTTTCAAGCAGACAGTCCTTACCTGCATCATTTGGTTCAGGTTCAAAGCTATCATCTCAGCATAATTATCAATAGCACCCCCTTTGAGACTTCACTGGCAGTCCAGTGATTAAGCCTCTGCACTTCCAATACAGGGGACATGGGTTTAATCCCTGGCCAGGGAAATAAGATCCCACATGCTGCAAAGTTTGGCCAAAAGATTAAACACAATTAATAATAATACCACTTTCACTCTCAAAGGTATCCTGGTTTTGCACAATGAATAATATGGTCACCCTAAAGGGCAAATCCATGCAAATAAATGTTGTATTGACTTGCAATTTAGTTCACCCATAGTTTGACCTAGCCTTTGACTATATGGACCACAACAAACTCTGGAAAATTTTTAAAAAGATGGGAATACCAGACCATTTGACTTGCCTCTTGAGAAATCTGTATGCAAGTCAGGAAGCAACAGTTAGAACTGGACATGGAACAACAGACTGGTTCCAAATAGGGAAAGGAGTACTTCAAGGCTGTATATTGTCACCCTGCTTATTTAACTTATAGGCAGAGTACATCATGAGAAACGCTGGGCTGGAGGAAGCACAAGCTGGAATCAAGATTGCGGGGAGAATTACCAATAACCTCAGATATGCAGATGACTCCACCCTTATGGCAGAAAACAAGCAATAACTAAAGAGCCTCTTAATGAAAGTGAAAAGAGGAAAGTGAAAAAGTTGGCTTAAAACTCAACATTAAGAAAACTAAGATCATGGCATCTGGTCCCATCACTTCATGGCAAATAGATGGGGAAACAGTATCAGACTTTATTTTTGGGGGCTCCAAAATCACTGCAGATGGTGACAGCAGCCATGAAATTAAAAGATGCTTGCTCCTTGGAAGAAAAGCTATGACCAAACTAGACAGCATATTAAAAAGCAGAGACATTACTTTGCCAACAAAGGTTCATCTTGCAAAGCTATGGTTTTTCCAGTAGTCATGTATGGATGAGAGTTGGACTATAAAGAAACCTGAGTGCTGAAGAATTGATGCTTTTGAACTATGGTACTAAAGAAGACTCTTGAGAGTCCCTTGGACTGCAAGGAGATCAAACCAGTCAATCCTAAAGGCAATCAGTCCTGAATATTCATTGGAAGGACTGATGCTGAAGCTGAAACTCCAATACTTTGGCCATCTGATGTGAAGAACTGACTCATTTGAAAAGACCCTGATGAAAGACTGAAGGCAGGAGGAGAAGGGGACAACAGAGGATGAGATGGTTGGATGGCATCACCGACTCAGTGGACATGAGTTTGAGTAAACTGCTGGAGCTGGCGATGGACAGGGTGGCCTGGCGTGCTGCAGTCTATGGGGTCACAAAGAGTTGGACATGACTGAGCAACTGAACTGAACTGAGTTTGCCCTGAGTTTCCTTTGAGCTTCAGTGGAAATCCAATCAACACTGAACAGTCATCTGTGATTTTACATTTCGAAGGACTGGTTGGGGGCTTATACATCATGTGTTAGTGCTAAGTTCAATCAGTCGTGTCTGACTCTTTTCGACCCCGTGGGCTCTAGCCCTCCAGGCTGCTCTGTCCATGGGATTTTTCCAGGCAAGAATACTGTTGGAGTGGGTTCCCGTGCCCTCCTCCAGGGGATCTTCCCAACCCAGGGATTGAACCACATCTCTTACATCTCCTACATTGGCGGGCGGGTTCTTTACCACCAGCGCCGCTTATTTAATATCCAAGAATCCTAAATGTTTGACTAAAAAGTTAAAATTTTGCTTTACGAATATCATATATTGATGCATATATATGGAATCTAGAAAGATGGTACTGATGAACTATTCACAGGGCAGCAGTGGAGACACAGACATAGAGAACAGGCTTGTGGACAAGGTGGGGGAGAGGAAGGAGAGGGTGAGATGAATGGAGAGAATAGCACAGAAGCATATACTTGAACACATGAAAAATAGCTAGCCAATGGAAATTTGCCGTATGACTCAGGGAACTCAAACCGGGGCTCTGTAACAACCGAGAGGGGTGGGAAATAGTGGAAGGTGGGAGGCAGGTTCAAGAGCGAGGGGACACTTATGGCTAATATGTACACCTAGGTACACATGTACACCTGTGGCTAATTCATGCTGATGTATGACAGATATCAAACCAATACTGTAAAGCATTCATCAATCAAAAACAGATAAATAGAATTAAAAAGTTAAAAACTCGTTTTGAATAAAAAGAGAAATGATATTCTGCATGACGCTGGCCAGATCTCACAAGGAGAACATCTCGCTGTATTGAGCCTAATTCCAGTGCTTAAGTCTAAGAGCTCTGCAGACTATATATCTCTCAGGGGGCAGCCAATGACATCACCCAGGGGTCAGCACCCTGAATACGATTTAACTCTGTATCCACACAGCTCTCCTCTGTGACCAAGGACGGAATTCAACCCCACATGCTTTCTGCTGTTCCCCAAAGACTAGCATCATTATCTCCATCTTACGGATCAAGGGATGAGCCCAGGAAGAAGAAATGTGTCCAGGATCACTCATATTTCGAGCCGAAAACAAGTTCCAAACACAGCCTGAAAGAGGCTGCTATGTCTCCGACATGCTTCACTTCTTCCAAACCTGAAACTTTTGATTGACTATCAAAGTTTGAAAATCAGTCTTAGTAAAAGTGTATGGTGAATACAAAGAAGAGAGGCCAGAACAAACTACACACACGATAAATGTGAGCTGTCATCATCATTATTCCAAATGTTATGATTTTCTTTACAGTTGCCTAAAAAACAAACAGAACCTCCCAGCACAATTAGTTTGGACCACACTTCAAAAGTCTGTCCTTGAGAAAGAATACGGATTCACAGTTTCTACTAAATGTCAAATGGATTTTAATTCTGAAGCTATAAAATGGTGCCATAAAATAGCTCAGCTCTTTTCTTCCTAAAAAGAAAAAGAATGAGACTGTCGTGGTAACAACAAAAAAAAAATCAATGTTTAGTAGGTTTGGAAAGCTTCACGTAAATTAAGGTTTTCCGTGGCTAAGGTGTATAAAAACAGAGGTTATTTTGTTCCTACCACAGCTGAATATTTTTAATCATCATTTTGTTAAAAATCCAAAATATGACTTTTTGCATTTTATATGTATATATGTAGGCTTCCCAGGTGGCTCAGTGGTAAAGAATCCGCTCGCCTGCCAATGCAGGAGACACAAGAGACGAGGGTTTGATCCCTGGGTCAGGAAGATCCCCTAGAGTAGGAAATAGCAGCCCACTTCAGTATTTTTGCCTGGAAAATCCCATGGACAGAGGAGCCTGGCAGGCTACAGTTCATGGGGTTGCAAAGAGTTGGACAGGACAGAGCAAATGCACATGTGTGTATGTATGTATGTATCTATGTATATATGTAACTATGTATCTATCTATGTTTCTATGTATGTATCTATCTATATTAACTTCATGAGGCTGACACCCTTGCATGGAAGTCCCTTCTCAGTAAGTGAGATGGAGCTTCGAGGACATATTTGAATACACATTCGAAATAAATCTCACAAACACTGACAATCAATCAGTGGTTAATTTCACCTGAGCTCCTGAACCAAGATGACAGCAACCACAGCCACTGACTTGTGGAAAAGGCACATTTGTTTTTAAAGCAACAGCTCCCACTCCTTGCTAGGTCGAGTCTGATCACAACTATGAAGTAAAGCCACGTGTGATATCTGTGTCTAGCACATGTTTCAAAATGTGATATTAAAAAGGAAAAAAAAAAAAACCAACACAGCCTCCCCCTGTATGAAACATAGAGCAGTTCTATTTTTTTTTTTTAACGTCCTTTGTAAAAGTAACATTAAAGGGTTGGAATCAAAATAAGCCCAAGCCTTAATTTTGTCAGTGTTTTGGGGCTGTGTCTGGTAACTCACAGGAAGCCGGTAACCAGCAGAAATAACTTGGATGTGTCAGCAACGGGATCATTATTTGCAAATATTAAAAGGAATGTCTTACAAGGAACATGAAATGAAGTCAGGAGAGCCAAACTGCTCTTGTTCTAACATTGGACTTGATACACCCATTTATAAGTGATGGCTATTCAGACACTTGCTGATAAAACTGCAGTGGTTTGAAATTGAGCTATAAAATAAATAGACAGTGTGTTTGGGAAGATGAAAATAAAATCTCTTTGCCCACAGGGAGACAATATCCTATGACCTCCGGCATGGCTGGTGCTGATGCAGAGAGATGCAGAACGTGGTAAAAAGCAATACGCTTTAGTCTAGAGAATCAGCAGGGAACCACTACACACTCTTCATTTCCTGGTATTGTTTTGGCTTTTAGGGGTTACTATTCAAAGGAAAGGGCTTCCCCGAAGGCTCAGCTTCCCCCGGTGGTTCAGCAGTAAAGTATCTGCCTGCAATGCAGGAGACGCAGGTTCGATCCCTGGGTCGGGAAGATCTGCTGGAGAAGGAAATGGCAGCCCTCACCAGTATTCTTGCCTGGAGAACCCCATGGACAGAGGGTTCAAAAGAGTCAGACAAGACTTAGCAACTAAAAAATAACACGTGCACTGCGTGCGTGCTAAGTTGCATCAGTCGTGTCCAACTCTTTTTGACCCCATGGTCTGTAGCCCACCCGACTCCTCTGTCCATGGGATTTTCCAGGCAAGAATACTGGAGTGGGTTGCCATGCCCTCCTCAAACAACAACATTCAAAGGAAAGGGCTTTCCCGGTGGCTCAGTGATAAAGAACCCACCTGCAACGCAGGAGATGTGGGTTTGATCCCTGATCTGGAAATCTGCTGGAGGAGGAAATGGCAACCCACTCCAGTATTGTGGCCTGGAGAATTCCATGGACAGAAGATTCTGGAGGGCTACAGTCTATGGGGTTGCAAAGAATCAGACACAACTGAGCAACTAACCAACAACAACATTCCAAGGAAAGGCATTAGTTGAGACGTGCCTTTTGTTAAACCGTAACAGATAAGCCCTGGACCCGACCACTGCTTTTTCAGGTGGCTTCCCAGGTGAACAGCTGCACCCACGCGGTACCTGGTGATGCCAGACTACCCACAACCCCGCCGCTCCCCCAGGGAGCCGGTCCCATCTTGTTTGTGTGACTCTATGTCAATGGGCAGTGAAACCAGGTCACCTGTGATTCTTCCAAGGGAAAGGAAAAGCGATCTGGGATTAAACATCTGCTGTATGATAGTTGAAAGACTGAATTTTCAAATATTGCAGTTGACCCATGCTTTTAAGTATAAATCCCTTTATTTCTGCCTTTATTTCTGCATATAATATATGCTTTCATAAAGATGATGTTAGATAGAACCTATTTTTAAATCTAAAGACTTCAGGTTTTTTGTTTTTTTTTTTTTTTTTTTTTTACTGCCACCTAACAAGAGCCACTCTAGTACTTTGGCCACCTCATGCGAAGAGTTGACTCATTGGAAAAGACCCTGATGCTGGGAGGGATTGGGGGCAGGAGGAGAAGGGGATGACAGAGGATGAGATGGCTGGATGGCATTACCAACTTGATGGACATGAGTTTGAGTAAACTCCGGGAGTTGGTGATGGACAGGGAGGCCTGGTGAGCTGTGATTCATGGGGTTGCAGAGTCAGAAACGACTGAGCGACTGAACTGAACTGAACTGAACATGAGCCAATGGAGAAGGCAATGGCAACCCACTCCAGGATTCTTCCCTGGAGAAACCCATAGACAGAGGAACCTGGCGGACTACAGTCCAAGGGGTCACGAAGAGTCAGACACAACTTACTGACTAAACAACAACAACATGAGCTGTAGGGCATCAAGGGCTCTTCTTTTGTTGATAACCATACCCAGAGCCCTGGGCTGCGTGCCATACCCACGGCTCAGCCCTGTATATCAGCCCCTTTAGCCCACCACACACCTCTATGTGCTGTTATAATTAGTTCCACTTGTACGGAGGAGCAGACAGAGCTTGGAGACTCAGGTCAAGGCTACTCGCCCTGCACACGGTCCTGGAGGTTTAAAGGCAGGCGCATCCTTGGAACTTCAGACCTTGGGACTGGGGCCCCCTCACGCATGTCCAGGAAGGTCCTGGCACACATGTGTGCCCCGGATGACACTGTGCCCATCATCCATGCCCACTGTCAGCTGCACTGGCCTTTATTTTAATTTCAGATACACACATGTATCAGACACATACATGTAGGAACACAACTATGCTGCCTCTTCTGTACATTGTTTTGAAGAACTGCAAGGGATCAGATAAATGGTGATCTTCTGAACACCAGGGGATATTCCAGAAGCATAGGATTATACCTGAAGAGTACCTGCTTCAGAAACCAGAAATCTATTTGAGAGTTTGGGGTTAGTAGACGCAAACTACTACATATAGCATGGATAAACAACCAGATCCTACTGTAGAACACAGGGAGCTATATTAAATATCCTGTGATAAACCATGATGGAAAAGAATATGAAAGAGAATGCACACATATATACACATATATCACTGAATCACTCTGCTACACAGCAGAAACTAACACATTGCAAATCAACTATACTTCAATAAAATAAACTTAAAAAAAAACAAACTAGAAATTCAAGCATCTAAGAGGGGAAGTGACTTGCTCAAGGTCACAGTAATCAACACCAGCAGCATCAGAAATAGAACCCAGGTCTCATGTTTCTGGAAAGTCCCGAGGTTTCTTTGAGTCACATGTCCAGGAGGCTGCCCATGTGACAAAGTGACCCTGTGTTCCATATACTCTTCCACTGATTACAGTAAGTCCCCTACATGTAAACCTTCAAGTTGCTGCTAGCTTTCGAAGATGTTAATTCACATTCGCAAGTCCAGTCATGTAGGGAGTGGCAACCCGCTCCAGTATTCTTGCCTGGAAAACCACAAGGACAGGGGAGGCTGGTGGGCTACAGTCCCTGGGGTCGCAAGAGCGAGAAAGGACTTAGCGACTAAACCAGCACCACTGGTGCACATTGTCACGTGCCTGCCTCCTCTACCAGGGGCTGTGCTTCTGTGTCCCTGACCGCACAATATATAGAGAACAGGAGTGCAGATTTCCTTTACTTGGGGAGGCACTGGTAGGTTTTGAGGCATAGGACCCTAACGTAGACTGGTACATGAAGGCTGCAGCAGCCGTTCAGAAAGCAATCCAGTGCTACCGTGTCATCTATGACGAGAAAAAAAGGGCTACTACCCAGACATCACTGGACTGTTTTAACAAGAGGGTCGATAGAATTAAGTCCAGCAAGGAACCAGAACCTGAGCCATCAACGCCAGGCGTGAGTGAAGTTGTGGCTTGCCCTCCGTCTCCTGTTGCTGACGATCCTTCAGCTCTACCATCTCCCGTCTCCTCTCCCTCCTCTCGCCAGTGATTCTTCTCACCTGTCCACTCAATATATGTCCATTGTCTTACTGTATTTTTCAAGGTCCTCTACCGTAAGATTGTTTTCCTAATTGTTTGCTTTTTATATAGTATTTGTATGAAAAGTATTATAACCCTATTACAGTAGAGTACTATATAGCCAATTGTGTTAGTTTGGTACCTAAGCTAATTTTGCTGGACTTATGAATGTCCAGCATTCATGGACTTAAACAAACTGGACTTATGAATGTGCTCTCGAAATTGGGCTTGTTTGTATGTAAGGGATTTACTGTATAAAGGGAACACTTAGAGCTAATCACAAAGATGCGAATTACAGACTCTCTGAACCATAGGCGGATGAAAACGACTCAGACCAGGTGAACACAGGGAAATCGCTCTCCTTTACCTGAGGGTCTGAAAACAGCAATCCTGTAACTTCATGCTTCACCACCGCGGAGTTTCCGGGGATGTTCCTCGCCAACACCGGGACTTCCAAATCCATTGCCTGAAAGGATGTAAAGAGCAAAGGAGACAGGTGGGTGATCACTGTCAGGGTCTGTGTGGTGAGATGAGCCAATTTGTGACAGAATGACTCCTTAGTTTCACTGGAGCTCTGGCATCACCCAAAAATCACCCCAAAACTTTGCCCAAAGTGGTTTCCCAACACAAACCCCGGATTTTCCAACTACACGCTGAATCTTAATGACTGACTGTATTTGCAAGTGCTGGGAAACAATATACTGTAATGGCCTGTCTTACTGCAATGTCATAAAGAAACCTTCTCTCTCTCCAATGTTCAGTTCACACTTCTTCAGTGGCAGCCTGGAGTACACTTTTTGAAAATATTTACCTATTTATTTGGCTGCACCGGGTTTTAGTTGCTGCACGCAGGATCTCCATGGTGGCATGTGAACTCTTATCTCTGGCATGTGGAATCTAGTTCCCTGACAATGGATCGAAACCCAGCCCCTATATTGGGAGCATGGAGACTTTGCCACTGGACCAGCAGGCAAGTTCCTGGAGTATACATTTTTTAATTACCATCATTCTCACTTTCCCTGATGGGTAATATTCTTTCAGCACCAGCCATACAAATGCCACCAGGTCCGTACACATCCCTTTGACATGGACACAGAGGTAAGGAGGAACAAGATTTATCACCTGATTACCCACTAAACCACCTTTCCAGTCCCAAAGGGCTGGGATCAGCCAGCATGGGGCTCCTCATTATGATAAAAGTCTCCAAGTCATGAATTTCCAGTCTTGTCTTGTAGGGTAAAGACTGGGACCCTCCACTGTCATTAGAGTCAAAGCTATGGTTTTTCCAGTGGTCATGTATGGATGTGATAGCTGGATCATAGAGAAGGCTGAGTGCTGAAGAATTGATGCTTTTGAACCTGTGGTGCTGGAGAAGACTTTTGAAAGTCCCTTGGACTGCAAGGGGATCAAACCAGTCAATCCTAAAGGAAATCAACCCAGAATACTCCTTGGAAGGACTGATGCTGAAGCTCCAATACACTGGCTACCTGATGCTAAGAGCCAACTCATTGGAAAAGATCCTGAAGCTGAGAAAGATTGAGGGCAGGAGGAAAAGAGGGCGGCAACAGATGAGATGGTTGGATGGCATCACTGACTCAAGACATGAGTTTGAGCAAGCTCCAGGAGATAGTGAAGGACAGGGAAACCTGGCATGCTGCAGTACATGGGGTCACAAAGAGTTGGACACAACTTAGCGACTGAACAACAACAATTGCCACTGCACTTGGGAACAAGAAAACTCAGCAGCACAAGCAGAAAGTAACTCCACATGTCAACACTAGGGTCACAGGCACCTTATGAGCCCACTGTTTGGGCCTTGGGCTCTGACCTTCAGTGAGCACCATCTGGCATTTTGGAAAAGATCACAGGCCAGGAATTGCAAAACTGTGGCCTTGCCCTGGTGGGGGCTTTGCTCTCAACTAACACAGGGGGTCTCAAATCCATTGCTCATCACCATCATTTTGGGGAGACAAAGTTCATCTTAAACAGCAAGGATTTACAGTACAGCACAAGCAACTGTATATTCAATATCTTATAATAACCTATAATAGAAAAGAATTGGAAAAAAAGAATATAGATGCATACATATAACAGGATCGCTTTGCTGTACACTGAAACTAATATTATATTGTACATCAACTATACTTCAATAAAAGAGAAAGAAAAAAAATGTCATTTAAAAAGCATATGGAAATGCTATTTTCATTCAGCCAAGATGTGACATTAAGGATGGTTGATTCTCAAGTCACTTTCTTTAGGTGTAAAGTTACCTCTTCAAAAAGGCAAAGTCTCAGAATATGACTGTGCTGTGATGCTGGTCCTGATGAGCACAGTGCCTGGGCATGTCTTGGGGAGATGGTGTTTGAAGGTGAACTAGCTGACCCTCTGAACCCCTTCAGGTCATGATCCGGGAAAGGGGCAGTGTTGGGGAGGGACACTTGGAGCAGAAAATCAGCTCAAATCTGGTATCTGGGGCCCCATTTGGGGACTAAGAACAGGAAACATCAGAGCTCAAAAGGTACCAAACACTTAGTCACGTTTGCAGTCACTGGATTTCTCTTGCCCACCATGAGCTCTTCAAGCATCCAGCAAGTGGGTGGAAGCTTCACATTTGAACTTTTAAAAAAGCTTTGTTGGGGCTTCCCCTGGTGGTCCAGTTGTTAAGACTTCACCTTCCACTGCAGGGAGTGTGGGTTTGATCCCCAGTTGGGGAACTAAGATTCTACTTGCTGGGCACTGTGGCCAAAAAAATGAATAAATAAAAATAGATTTAAATGCTCTGTCTCTGGTGCACCATCCTCAGCAGGGCTGATAAGGGTTTTCAGAGATATGATTCCCCAGTCTTACACTGCAGAACAGTCTTTGGAAACACAGCCACCAAAGTTCTGTATCAACACAGGAAGTGAGCTTTTGAAGGGTGTCTTATATAGGTGTTGATATTGGGCTTCCCAGGTAGCTCAGTGGTAAAGAATCAGCCTGCCAATGCAGGAGACGTAGGTTCTATTCCTGGGTCTGGAAGATCCTCTGGAGGAGGAAATGCAACCCTCCCCAATATTCTTGGCTGGGCAATCCCATGGGCAGAAGAGCCTGGTGGGTGATAGTCCATGTTTAAAAGAAATGTGTCTTATCAAATGGGATTTTTTACATGCCTCTGCGACAAAACAAGGGCTTCCCAGGAGGCACTAGTGGTAAAGAACCTGCCGGCCAAAGGAGAATACGTAAGAGAACTGGGCTTGATACTCGTACTGGGAAGATCCCCTGGAGGAGGTTATGGCAACCCACTCCAGAATTCTTGCCTGAAGAATCCCATTGACAGGGGAGGATGGCGGGCTACAGTCCACAAGGCCGCAAAGAGTGGGACATAACTGAAGCGACTTAGCATGCACCCATGCATGACAAAACAATGCTAATTCTAAAAGGTC
The DNA here is from genome assembly GCF_019320065.1 of Cervus canadensis. Lineage (NCBI taxonomy): Eukaryota > Metazoa > Chordata > Mammalia > Artiodactyla > Cervidae > Cervus > Cervus canadensis. The sequence continues at coordinate 104,716,607 of NC_057386.1, forward strand.
AAAAGATCCCCTCCCTCCAAAGTGAGATGCACTTATTCTGTGATTAACCACTTTGGGTCTTTGAATTGATTCTAATGCAATCCACCCTCCACGGCTCCTCTAAAATCAGTTTCATTCAAAACCCTCATCCCAAAGGTTATTTTGGAGTTTTCTAAAGGAACACAGTGTCGGCATCTGAAAGCAGACAGAATTACTCAGAGCTGCCTTTCCTTTGAAGTAAATGAGATCTGACAGCAATTCATCTGCAATGAAATGCTGTATGTGCTGGCTACAAAATCATTCCCGAAATCCACTTTACCTTTTCTTAAGAAGGTGGGGGAGAGGAAATGTGTATTTACATACAAAGAAGCGATTCAGCAAGGCTTAAGGACTGGTACTCCAAGAATGTATATTTTTAAAGCTAATATGAAGAGTACAATATACTACTCCAGTGACTCTAGTTGAGAGCTGATTTTAAACCACAATTGAGATTAATGCTAATCATTAAGCTCAGATTGAGATATTGAGGCATTCAACATCTGGCTGAAGAAGAACATGTCACAAATCCAGGCTCTGTGCTCTAAAAGCTTCCATACACGAGAATTTCAGGCATCGGTATATAACTTCTACCCCAGCCCATGGTATTTTATTTTTGGTTTTCTTTGTTTGCTTTTTTAAATGCTGCCATATTCAAAGAAAATATTAGGCATACACCATCAGTCATTTCTTAAGTTTATGGAGATGATTTTTTTTTCCTGCTTTAATTATTTACCATGACCTCTGAAACATCAAAATTCACAAATTGTACCTTTGGCCAGTAAATTCAACTAGTGCCCAAAGGAATAAATGGATACTTATGATACAATAATAGCATCCAAAGTAAGTAGACCCTGAAGTAAAAAACTGGGGTTATGAGAACGGAGATGTGAAACTTGATTCAAAGACTTGGAGGACAAATGGCCAAACATTTCCTTCTCTGCAGGGGGTAAAAATAGATTCAAGGGATTCAAGGGATTAGATTCAAAGGGAATAGATTCAAGGGATTAGACCTGACAGAGTGCCTGAAGAACTATGGACGACGGAGGTTCATGACATTGTACAGGAGGCAGTGATCAAGACCATCCCCAAGAAAAAGAAATGCAAAAAGGCCAAATGGTTGTCTGAGGAGGTCTTACAAATAGCTGTGACAAGAAGAGAAGCAAAAGGCAAAGGAGAAAAGGAAAGATACACCCATTTGAATGCAGAGTTCCAAAGAATAGCAAGCAGAGATAAGAAAGCCTTCCTCAGTGATCAGTGCAAAGAAGTAGAGGAAAACAGCAGAATGGGAAAGACTAGAGATCTCTTCAAGAAAACTAGAGATACCAAGGGAACATTTCATGCAAAGAAGGGCTCAATAAAGGACAGAAATGGTATGGACCTAACAGAAGCAGAAGATATTAAGTGGAGGTGGCAAGAATACACAGAAGAACTATACAAAAAGGATCTTCATGACCCAGATAATCACATTGGTGTGATCACTCACCTAGAACCAGACATACTGGAATTCGAAGCCAAGTGGGCCTTAGGAAGCATCACCACAAACAAAGCTAGTAGAGGTGATGGAATTCCAATTGAGCTATTTCAAATCCTAAAAGACACAGCTGTGAAAGTGCTGTACTCAATATGCCAGCAAATTTGGAAAACTCAGCAGTGGCCACAGGACTGGAAGAGGTCAGTTTTCATTCCAATCCTAAAGAAAAGCAATGCCAAAGATTGCTCAAACTACTGCACAATTGCACTCATCTCACATGCTAGAAAAGTGATGCTCAAAATTCTCCAAGCCAGGTTTTAACAGTATATGAACCATGAACTTCCAGATGTTCAAGCTGTATTTAGAAAAGGCAGACGAACCAGAGATCAAATTGCCAACATCCATTGGATCATCCGAAAAAGTGAGAGAGTTCCAGAAAAACATCTACTTCTGCTTTATTGATTATGCCAAAGCCTTTGACTGTGTGGATCACAACAAACTGTGGAAAATTCTTCAAGAGATGGGAATACCAGACCACCTGACCTGCCTCCTGAGAAATCTGTGTGCAGGTCAAGAAGCAACAGTTAGAACTGGACATGGAACAACAGACTGGTTCCAAATTGGGAAAGGAATACGTCAAGGCTGTATATTGCCACCCTGCTTATTTAACTTATATGCAGAGTACATCATGCAAAATGCTGGACTGGATGAAGCACAAGCTGGAATCAAGATCGCTGGGAGAAATATCAATAACCTCAGATATGCAGATGACACCACCCTTATGGCAGAAAGCAAAGAACTAAAGAGCCTCTTGATGAAAGTGAAAGAAGAGAGCGAAAAAGTTGGCTTAAACCTCAACATTCAGAAAACTAGATCATGGCATCTGGTCCCATCACTTCATGGCAAATAGATGGGGAAACAACTGAAACAGTGAGAGACTTTATTTTGGGGGACTCCAAAATCACTGCAGATGGTTAGTGCAGCCATGAAATTAAAAGACGCTTATTTCCTGCAAGAAAAGCTATGACCAACCTAGACAGCATGTTAAAAAACAGAGACATTACTTTGCCAACACAGGTCAATCTAGTCAAAGTTATGGTTTTTCCAGTAGTCATGTATGTATGTGAGAATTGGACTGTAAAGAAAGCTGAGGCTAAAGAATTGATGCTTTTGAACTGTGGTGTTGGAGGAGACAGACTCTTGAGAGTCCCTTGGACTGCAAGGAGATCCAACCAGTCCATCCTAAAGGAGATCAGTTCTGGGTGTTCACTGGAAGGACTGATGTTGAAGCTGAAACTCCAATACTTTGGCCACGTGATGTGAAGAACTGACTCATTAGAAAAGACCCTGATGCTGGGAAAGATTGAAGGTGGGAGGAGAAGGGGATGACAGAGGACGAGATGGTTGGATGGCATCACCGACTCAACGGACATGAGTTTGAGTGAACTCCAGGAGTGGGTGATGGACAGGGAGGCCTGGTGTGCTGCAGCCCAGGGGGTCGCAAACAGCTGGACACGACTGAGCGACTGAACTGAACTGAACTGAACAGGGGGTTTTATCAAGTGCTAATCCATAGGACTTCTGCGGCATCCATTGTCTGCAAGGCATGTGTAGAGAACTATAGGAAATTCCACACATTCATTGGAAATTCAATGGTGCTGCTCCTCTCAGCACCAAAAGCTGGTTATGACGGGATGGATGGCATGTCCTCTTTACTAATATCACTCTTAAAGGAACTCAGCATGCCATGAACCAACAGCAAAATAAGAGAAAAGAAAAACCGTTCTGTATTAAGTGCACACTGATGATGACCTCAAGTCACTGGCACAAAGCCATTAAGAAATCCGGGTAAGGGAATTCCCTGATGGTCCAGCGGCTGGGACGCCACACTTTCACTACTGTGGGCCCGGGGTTTAATCCCTGGTCAGGGAACTAAGATCCCTGAAGTTCTAGGGCACGGCCAAAAAAAAAAAAGAAGTTTTAAAAGATATCCAGGTTGGAACTTCCCTGGCAGTCCAATGGTTAAGACTCCATTTTTATCAATGCAGGGAACACAGTTTCAATCCCTGGTCAGAGAACTAAGATCCCACATGCCATGCTGCACAGCCAAAAAAAATTTTTTAAAGATCCCAAAATTAAAAAAGAAATAAAGAAATCCTGGGTAAACACCTAACTGTGGAAAATGCTCAGTAAGAAGAGATTGCAGAGGGCTTCAGTGTTGGATTAAGTCCTCCACCCAAGAGTTGATACAGTCAAACTAGAGCCTGCCAGGATTTCAAGAGCAGTAGCTTTTTATTTCAGTGCAGAAAACTCGAGCAATGGACTGCAAGGTTGGGCTGGGATGTGCATATTTAGCCCAAGGAGAGTACTTTTGCAATTTTTCTTTTCTTTTCTTTTTGGCTGTGTAGCACGGTGGCATGTGCAATCTTAGTTCCCCAACCAGGGTTCAAACCCTCGCCCCCTGCAGTGGAAGGTGGAGTCTTAACCACTGGACAACCAGGAAGGTCCAGGAAGCAATTTTTCAGAGCTGAGCACTAGATGGAGAGATTCAGTCCACCCCCATCCCGGTCCTCCTGTGCATCTGTAACCACTCTTCTCTGCGTTACCACACCCACCCCCTGTCATGTGCACAAGCCCATCCCTTTCTTATCCCCTAAATTCTGGGATCATTGCACACACCGAAAAGAGGGAGAAGAAATCCAGACAAAAGAAGGCTTCCTGCAAAACACACCTTTATCCACATCCTGTCCCAGCCCTTCATAGTCTCCGTCACCTTCCCACTGAAGCTACTAGGTGAGTCAGAGAGGCGACGCTATCCTAGTTTTATTTCATTTTGTCACTGGCAAGGAAAAATGGCAAGGAGAAAGAAAACAGTATTTTTAAATCCCAGCTAGAACTTCAAAACTACTTTAGAACTCCCAAAGAGACGCCACTGTGCTTGTTAGCTTTAAGAAGCACACAGCTTTATTGACAAATGCATCACCTCCATAACTAAGAAAAGGGGTGATCGACAATTTCATATTTCCACTTTCAGGACTCGTTAGATCATCACCTCCAGAATTGCGGCTGACATGCCTTCAGAGACAGAGCTATTCACCACCGCGAAGCAATTCTTCATGACCGCGTGGAGGTCCTCCTGAGCCATCTCTCTGATCAGCCGTACCCCAGGGGTCCTGAAACAACAGGGAGCAGAGCGCATCTGTGGCTGGGAATCTTACAGGGAGAGGATGGGAGGAGAGATGACAATTTTGGAGAAATATCTTAGATCACCGGGGAAGCATGATTGATAAAGGGTTCAGTACAGAAAACCATACTGAAGTGAGAATCTATCCTATTTCCATCCCTGATAAGGGAGCGAGGAAGCCTGTGAACACACCTGCTTCCATCCTGAATCCTTCTGACCTATGAGACACATGATTCTCAGATACTGGACATCAGAGATGTGGCTCTTGCCATTTTCCTCTGAATGATTTAGAAAACAGACCTTTCCTAATAATGCAGCCTTTTTCCCAATGCTTCTTAAAAGACACTCAGAGAGGGTAAGTACCCCTGATGGTCCAGTGGCTAAGATTCCGTGCTCCCAATGCAGGGGACCTGAGTTCGACCCCTGGTCAGGGAACTAGATCCCACATGCTGCAACTAAGACCCAGTTCAGTCAAATAAATAAATAAAGATAAATAGTACAAAAGATACTCAAAGAGATAATCATAGACGTATCATAAACAGAGAGAACTAGAAGTAGTAAAACCAAGAGTGTAACACAACCAATACCCTTGTGCCCAACACTTTGTCACAAAGGTTTTGCTTTGTTTTATTTTTCTCACCCAACAGTACAGACATTCTTCCCCATTCCCCCAACACTCTCCAGTCTCATGGTTTTGAGGTTATCCTTTCACATAACTGGTTATACATTTACATACATGCATTCTGTATCTATGAGCAATATAAAGACACCTGATTGCATATGGGGGTGAAATCAGTGTTTCCCAGTCCTCCGGGGTGATGGAGGAGGAGCTGGGATCCTGGGAGGGTGAGGATATACACATAAAAGGGGGACAACCTTTTATGAGGATCCTTCTGGCTCTTGTCCTGCCCCATCTCCCCACTTAGAATACGGAAAGTGATGTGTGAGTTCTACAGCTACAGTCATCTTAGAAATGGAAGTCACAGGTAGGGAGCACAGGACAGACAGACAGGAGACAATGTCTCTGAAGTCTTACTTGGTTCTCAGATTTTTTTTTTTTTTTGGTCCTCAGATTTTTTGATGGGAGCAGTTAAAGCCTTTGGGTGTGTAAGCCAGCATTGTTGGGTCTCTGTTGTTGCTGCTGAGTCGCTAAGTCATGTCTGACTGTTTTTCGATCTCATGGACTGTAGCCCACCAGGCTCCTCCCCTGTCCATGGGATCTTTCAGGCAAGAATGCTGGAGTGGGTTGCCATTTCCTCCTCCAGCAGATCTTCCTGGCCCAGGGATCGAACCTGCATCTCCTGCACTGGCAGGAGGATTCTTTACCACTGAGCCACCAGGGAAGCCTTGGTCTCTGTTACGGGCAGAAATATGCAATTGATAGCAAAGACCCTGGCAAATTGCTTTCCAGGGGAATGGCTGCAATTTTCACCCTCACCAGCAGATTTTTTAGTTTTTTTTCGGTTTTGACCCATGAGGTCAGGGACAATTATAACCTCAAAGCGGGTTTCCTGGGCATTTCCTGACCTAGTGAGGTTGTCTTCACAAGTGCATCCACGCGACTGCTCCCTAGGGAACTGCTGATGCTCCCAGCATGTCAGCTTCCTGGCTTGTCAGTGGGGAAAGGAATAGCGCCCAGATTCTCACAGGATCATCAGGAGATTAAAGGAGGAATTATTAATGAAGTGCTGGGAACAAAGCCTGGGACATGGTGAATGCTGGGAACTGAGATTATCTATCAGTCACTAGGCTTCCTCTCCTGCAAAACACCTGTTCACTCCCTACCCTTATCTCTCTCTTTTTTTTAAATGTATTTCATCATGTCACTCAGCATGTGGGACCTCAGTTCTCTGTTGCTTCAGTCATGTCCGACTCTTTGTGACCCCATGGACTGTAGCCCACCAGGCTCCTCTGTCAACGGGATTCTCCAGGCAAGGATACTGGAGTGGGTTGCCATGCCCTCCTCCAGGGCATCTTCCCGACCCAGGGATCGAACCTGCATTGGCAGGCAGGTTCTTTACCATTCCCTGACCAGGAATCAAACCCGAATCCTCTGCATTGGAAGCTTGGAGTTTTAACCACCAGACCACCAGGAAAGTCCCATACTTACCTCTTTACTTTGGCTTTTACTTCCCTTGTGAAGACTGGATCAACCTGAAAATTGACAAAGATGAATTTTAGGAAAAGCCAGAAATGAATCTATGTCTCAAGAGTATTGCAGATCATGGCAACCGAGCCAGACGTAACAACTCAGAAAGGGAAAAAGTAAATCAAATGCAAAAGAATACCCCTGAGTCCAGCTACCGCAAAGTAATAAGGAAAAGAAGGACTTGAGAGAAAATTTAAAGACACAAACACATACACACACAGTTGTCCTTCAGTATCCACCGTTCCAGGACCCCCTTAGATATCAACATCTGTGGATGCTCAAGTCCTTTATATAAAATGGTATAGTATTTACATCTAACTTAAACACATCCTTCTGTATACTTTAAATCATTTCTGGATTATTTACAGTACTAATAAAATATAAATGCAATGTAAATAGGTGCCAATGCACAGCAAATTGAAGTTTTGCTTTTTGGAACTTTCTGGAATCTCTTTTCCTGAATATTTTCAGTCCATGGTTGGTTGAATCTGAGAATACAGAATCTGATGATACACAGGGCCAACTGCATTCCTATTTTCTGTTTGGTCTATAAGATAAGAGCTTGGTGAGGCTCCAGGTATGGGAGGCCAAGAGCTATCCACTCAACTCAAAGTCCTAAAACAGAAGTCATTTACAGTCAAGGGAAAATCTGACAAAAACATAATACTTCAATGAAAGTTTTGCCTGGTTGATTACAGTGGTGGATTTTGTCATAAAACCTTTGAGGCAGAAGGAGTTGGAACCCTTGGTAGATCTAAAATAAAAGATCTGACTGAATTAAAATTTTATTTTTAACAGGGAGCCTTTCCAGACACACAATGTTAAAGCAAAGGCACATCCATGGGCTGCTACATGGGAAAACAAAACGGGGTTTTCTCCATACAATGAAATATTATTCAGCCAAAAAAAAGGAATGAAGTACTGATTTATGCTACAGTATGGGGGAACCTTGAAAACATGATGCTAAGTGAAAGAAGTCAGACACAAAAGGCCCTAAATTGTGACTCTTTTTATATGAAATGTCCAGAACAGACAAATCTATAAAGAAAGAGAGTAGATTAGTTGCTAGGCACTGGAAGGTGGGGAGAATGGGAGTGACTGCTAATGGGTATGGGATTTGGGGGAGATGATGAAAATGCCCCAAAACTAGATAGGGGTGATGACTGCAAAACTTTGTATTAAATACTTTAAAATGGTGCATTGTATGACACACAAATTGTATTTCCATTTTTAAAAAGCCAAGTCCAGCCTTTTAATTAGTTGCAATGTGATATTCTTAAGTCTGCACTTCACTCCTATTTCATATCTAGAGGAAATATGTCCCATGAGACAGGTGCCGTTTTTTTTTTAAAAGATTTATTTACTGGTTGTGGTGGGTCTCCTTTGCTGTATGTGGGCTTTCTCTAGTTGTGGAGATTGGGGGCTACTCTCTAGTTGTGGGGCATGGGCTTCTCACTGAGGTGGCTTCTCTTGTTGAGGAGTACAGGCTCCAGGCATACAAGCTTCAATAGTTGTGGCTCACGGGCTTAGTTGTTCTGTGACATGTGGGATGTTCTCAGACCAGGGATTGAACCAGTGTCTCTTGCATTGCCAGTCAAATTCTTAACCACTGGACTACTAGCGGAGCTCCCAGGCCCCCTGTTTTGTCCCATCATGTCCCTAGTAGTCAGTATGTTTGCTGAATTAATGCAAACATTAATAGCAATGTCTCTTAAACTGGTCTCTTACACCAACATGTTTGACTCCACATGCTTTTAAGAAAACTCATATGTAGATGTCCAGACTGAGTGGGGCTCTGGAGACAGACCACCTGGGCCAAATCCTTCCCAAACCAATCGCTAGCCACATGGCCATGTGCACATTAATGGATCTCTCTGGGCGTCAGGCTCCTCATCCATAAGAAAAGAATGATAACAGCACCGTGGGATTGTTGGGAGGATCAAATAGTTAAAAGACATTCAGTGCTTACAACTTTTTCTGAAACACAGTAACTGCTCTATGAGGAGTAGAAGAAAACAGTTAAATATCAAAGCCTTGCTAGAATGAATAAGAATGAGAGCTGCAGATTGCAGCACTAATACAAAAATATCTATACACTTCATCTCAAATGTGTACTTTCCCAGTGACACTGCCACAGTTCTCAGCAAGACACCTACACCTGAAGGTCATCACAGAATCCACAGAAAACACACCTTATTCCTGATGATCAGAAGCCAAACTAATGTACTCTTTATGCACAATGACCTCTCCTCAGGTAAATTTACTTCCTGCAGTATCAAGAGGATCTTAATGGATAACTTTCCACCTGTCATAGGGTCCCTACAAGCCTATTAGGATGAAGCTGCAGTGCATGCTTATTGCATCTGTTTCATCCAACTGCAAACTATTAAATGAAACAATCAGTAGACAGGTTTTACCCTGCATCCCTCCCAGGTTTTATTAACAATGAATACAATTTTAAAATAACTGAGAAAATATTCTTAAACTTAGGCAAGTGTAAGACAAAATTCTAAACATGTCTTCAAAGATAGAGGTAGATGAGGGTGTAAGCACATTTTACAAATACAGTGTCTGCCAGCTCTTCCTATTACTGCAGATGAGTTTAGAAGTGAAGGCAGATTCAATTTCTATTCTCATTCACACCTCACCAGTAGGTATCAGGAATTACAAACCAAGTCGACTTAATGAATATGATGATATCCCTAGAGTTTGTCATACTGAAATAATTTTGTGTTTTCCAAAAACTTCATTTTGGTTTCCTCTGGTGAGGAAATGCTGTGTGTGTGTGTGTGTGTGTGTGTGTGTGTGTGTGTGTGAGTGTGTGTGTGTGTGTGTGTGTGTGGTGGAGCCCAGATCCTTTAAACTATTCACATGCTGAAGATGTATCCCAAAGAACCAGTAATGCAAAGCTCACTCATTTCCCTGAGGTCATGACATCACTTTGATGGTGGACACAGCAAATCTGGGTGTGTAACAAAGTGGAAGTTATTCCTAGATTTTTTAAAAAGCTTAATATACTTTAATAGCAAACTTGCAGGAACAGTACAGAAGATACACACCACTAGACACATGTATGTAAAGCAACTCAAAAGTGTACTGAACAGATGGAACCTACCATATGATTAAAATACCGCAAAGGCCATTTAGTTGCCATCAAGAAGAAACGGACTTGTTTTAAATATCATATGATACTGTTTATATTTGGAATTTTTTAAATGATGTAAATGAAATTATTCACAAAACAGAAATAGACTCACTGACAAAAAAAACAAAGTGATGGTTACCAAAGGGGAAAGGCGTGGAGAGAGGGATAGAGTAAGAGCAGTCGTGTCCGACTCTTTGCAACCCAAGGGACTATACAGTCCATGGAGTTCTCTAGGCCAGAATACTGAAATGGGTAGGTAGACTTTCCCTTCTCCAGCAGAGTTTCCCAACCCAGGGATCGAAGCGGGGTCTCCTGCATTGCAGGCAGATTCTTTACCAACTGAGCCATCAGGGAAGCCCAACACACAAACACGACTATATATAAAATTGATAAACAATAGGTCTTACTGTGTAGCACAGGGAACAATACTTAATCTATAATGGAAAAGAACCTTAAAAAGAATATATGTTTAATGTGTGTTTGTGTGAGTATGTTAGTTGCTCAATTGTATCCAACTCTTTGCAAGCCTATGGATTGTAGCCTACCAGGCTTCTCTGTCCATGAAATTCTCCAGGCAAGAATAGTGGAGTGTATTGCCATTCCGTTCTCCATGGCATCTTCCTGAGCCAGGGATCAAACCCAGGTCTCCTGCACTATAGGCAGCGCCGTGTCTGAGCCACCAGGGAAATGTGTGTGTGTGTGTGTGTGTGTGTGTGTGTGTGTGTGTATACCTGAATCACTTATCTATTATGGAGAAGAACCTAAAAAAGAATATATATATATATACACACACACACACATATATGTAAATATGTATAACTGAATCACTGTTTTGTACACCTGAAATACAACTTTGTAAATCAACTATATCTCACTAAAATTTTTTTTGCCACTTTATTTTTTTAATTGAAGGATAACTGCTTTACAAAATTTTGTGGTTTTCTGTCATACATCAGTAAGAATCAGCCATAGGTACACCCATATCAACAAAAATTTTTTTAAAAGACATTTGTTTTAAGAAAGTCCAAATGCTGGCAATATTTTAACAGGTTTATTGTTATAAAATTCAACTTCTGAAACTCGCTTGCTGAAATATTCTGACCTGTGTTAGTGTCTCTGCTTTTAATACTATTCTCAAACAAATGGAAATAGAAATTGTCAACCCCTGATTGCTGCCCCCTATTTTTCCACTTGAAATCACACAGGTAGCTTTTGACCCCATGGAGTAAAAACGTAACATTTAGAACTATCAATTAAGAAGTTAATTTTTTTTTTAAAGAGTGAAATGTTTTCTGTCCTAGTAGGGTCTTAGGGATATTCTCGGTGTATGCAACATGCTGGCTGAATGTCCTTTGGCATAACTGTGACACATTTGGCATGAATCGCCCACAGACTGGTGTCTTCTAAAAAGACAACCAGATGCCTCACTTGTCTCTTGCCAAGCATGAATAGTTGTGCTCTGTAGGTGCAGATCTGTATGGAAGATGGGTCTTTGGGACACTAGTCCACGACCTTTTCAGTCTGCTGGCCTCCCAAAATAAAGTTGCTATTTCTTGCCCCAACAACTCATTTCTTGATTTATTGGCCTGCCCTGCAGCAGGCATTATGAACTCGAACTCAGTAACATTTACTTTCCACTTCTCACTTCCCTCCTAATTACATGTCTTCTTCTCCACCAGGAAGGCCAACCTCCATCCCTAAAATCCTCTCATCCCCCACTGCACGGGCAAATGTTCCCTCTCTGAGAAACTTCGTCTGATCATCCAAACAAGAAGTAAAGTCTCCTCCCAAACTTTTCTACCACCTCCTACAAAACACGGACCTACTTTTTTTGGTACTTGCTGGGTATGTGTCCAACTCTTCTCCTTATACATCTTCATTTTCCTCCCAAGGTCTTGCTAGTTCTGTACTGGATAGTATTTGCTAAATGAATGATTTCCAACTGGTTCTACCCTTCTGTTTCCCTCTTTTGATTCTTTTCACTTGAATTATCCTAAGCCATTTGATTACATTATAACCCTAATATCTCATCATGAAAAGGTAAACAATTTCATGAAAGCCTTCTTTTGGCATTACATATAAATTTTGACTAGCTCAGTCGGTAAAGAATCTGCCTGTAGTGCAGGAGACCCAGGTTCAATCCCTGGGTTGGGAAGATCCCCTGGAGAAGGAAATGGCAACCCACTTCAGTATCCTTGCCTGGACAATCTCATGGACAGAGGAGCCTGATGGGCTGCAGTCCATGGGGTCGCAGAGTCAGCCATGATTGAGCGACTAACACTTACTTATGAATTTTGACGAGGCTTCCCTGGTGGCTCAGCGGAAAGAATCCCACTGCAATGCAGGAGACCCAGGTTCAGTTCCTTGCAGGAGGAAATGGCAATCCACTCCAGTATTCTTGCCTGAGGAATCTCATGGACAGAGGAGCCCGGCAGACTACAGTCCATGGGGTTGTAAGAATCAGACATGACTTAGCAACTAAACTACCACCATGAATTCTGACATACATGTTTTATTTATAATAATTTTTAGTTACAAATTCCTCAGAACTTCCCTGGTGGCCAGTGGTTAACACTCTGTGCTTCAAATGCAAGGAGAGGCAGTTCAGTCCTTAGTCAGGAAACTAAGATTCCACATGCTCCATGGTGTGGCCAAAAAATTTTTTTTCTTATTAGGAAAAAACAGAAATTCCTTTTGTTTTTAATTTTTAAACATGTTTCTTCTCTCATGATTAGGGGAAAAGATTTCATCAAGGAAAAAAAATTTTATAAAAACAGCTGAAGTACCTAACTGGAGAAAAGAATGGCTACCCATCCCAGTATTCTTGCCTAGAGAATTCCATGGACAAAGGAGCCTGGCAGACTATGGTCCATGGGGTCACAAAGAGTTGGACGTGATTGAGCAACTAACATAACGCTTTAACTAAAATTTAGCCGAAGGTATAACAGCAACTTTCAAGTTGAAAGTACAAACTGCATTAAACTTTTCTGGGCTTGCCTTCCACATCAGTTCATTTTCAAATCTCTTAGTGAAGCCAAGGGGAACAAAACACAAGATAAAGAAGGAAAAAAAAGAAGGGTAGATATTTTTATTTAATGAAAGCGCATGTTATGAAACTTTAAGAAGCGAGAGCATGGCAAGCAGCAAAGAAAATTCTCATTTCCTCCTTCTAAGCTTATTTACTTTCTAGCAAAATACATTGTCTCAACTCCCAGGCTGAAGGAAAATCATCTTAGATATAAGAAATTATAGTGGAAAGTCATTAAGCTGTCACGCACGAGCCGAATGTTCCTACCACATTGCTTATCAAAGAGAACCATAAAATGCACCCACTCCATACGCCCCTGCAAGCAGAAACCACATGCTTTGCCAAGATGGCTGGATCGAGAGATCAAAGAAGCTTTAATAGAAAACCAGCGCCTAACTCAAACCATCCTGCAGCTAAAACAGAATCTTAGCCTGTCAACACACAAAGGAAACATTAGCACAGAAAGTTCTTTCATTCTTTAGTTAAACGCCCATATGATGCTGCCTATGAACCAGCTGCTATGCCAAGTATTCGCTTATTTTGACCTCATAGGAAACTATGAGGCAGGTAGCATTTTCTGAGTCATGCCCACTTTACAGATGAAGAAACTGAGGCCCAGAGCAGTAAGGGGTACCCAGCTAGCATGCAATCACTCTATTACACAGCCATGCAGAACTACCCTTTGTCTGACAGGGACAATTCGATCTTGTTCCAAAGATGTTAATGAACTTGCCAGCAGTAAGCAGTAATGAAGGATTAAGTAGATTTCACAGGGGACTGGGATCTCGCTTTTTGAAATGTTCTTGCTAAGAATGATCACTTTATTTTTTAGATGTGTAACATACACAGCACCACCATTTTTTTTAAAGCAATCTAAGAACACTCTCTCTGCGTGCGTGCTAAATCATTTCAGTAGTGTCCGACTCTTTGCGACCCTGTGGGCTGTAGCCTGCCAGGCTTCTCTGTTTGTGCAATTCTCCAGGCAAGAATACTGGAGTGGGTTACCATGCCCTCCTCCAAGGGATCTTCCCAACCCAGGGATCGAAACTGCGTCTCTTATGTCTTCTACAATGGCAGGTGGGTTCTTTACCACTAGCGCCACCTGGGAAGCCCACCATTCTCTCTGCTATTTTATAAATGGTTGGTAGAGAGATGAGTGTCGATTAAAAAGGAGAGCAGTAATATTCCAAAGAGGAGGGTGATAACTGCCTTCTGAGCTGGACCATGGAACATGGTAGGAACAAACATGAACGCTGCATGCAGCCCAGCCCCTGGGCTCCCCTGTCCTGGCAGACACACCTCCAGTCTAGAGTTACCTGTCTTTGTCTCTCTTCCTAACCAGACCTCATGTCCACCCAGGCAGGGGCCAAGTCTATTCTATTCTCTGGGACTAAACATAAGGGCCACATTGATATCCATTAAGTGACCTACAAAAGTATTCGGTTCTTGTCTGATCGTTCATACAAACAAATCAGTAATTCACAGATGCCATGATCATCAATTTTCTGCTTTGAATATCTGGCATCCATTTCACCTATTCTGCTTCCCCTGAGCATCTTCTCACCTCCGCCCACTGGGTGTGGTCTGGTGGAAGTGGAATTAGGTGCCTGGTCCTCTCCTTACAAAATGGCAGAGGTAACCCACGGCAGACCATGGACCTTCAAGGGAATGACCCAGAGACTAAGAAATGGATGCAGTCAAACCTGGTCTTCAGCCTCCCCAACAATTCTCTTAGAAGCTCTTATCATCTCCTAATACATGTCCTTGCGCAGAAGTTGGTCTGAGGCTGCAGCCCAGGGGCACAGGCTGAGCTGTGTAGTTTCTTCACTGGGGTCTCCTATCTGACCAGGCTCCATGCAGAGACACGGACAAAGACAGCAGGAATCACTGCTGTGTGCACTGTGAGCACACCCTAAAAACAGACTGAGCTCTTTCTCAAGACATATTCACTAACCGAGTCAATGAAATTTTGTTCTAAGAGGCCCTGCACATGACCCAGAAAGGCTACAGTCCTCCAAAAGGGTGCAATTTAAAGTGTTTATTCAGTCATTGAGCTTAGCAGTTAACAAAGAAAAAAAAATGAATGGAAGAAGAGTGTATTCACATCAGATGTCAAAAATAATTATAGTACTTGGGGTGTTTAATCCGCTCTAAGAGATAATGGTTAAAAGATGAATTGTAATGTGTCCCAAGATTTGACCTCTGACCCACTTCTCAAATCCATTTCCAAAAGATCAGTGTATTAACCCATAACATTTTAGCAAAGATTCAATGTCAAGTGTAAAACCCTTTTAATCTCCTCCTACTTCTGTATTCAAAAGTGGTGTTAAATTGAATTCTTGACACTGAAAACTGACAGATGCCTAGAAATCTTGTAAGGATAATAAGGAAGAGCTTGTTTAAGTTGAGTGGTCAAGAGAAGCATATCGAAGCCAGGCCAAGATCTGGGGAGGGAATCTCATTAAGGAAGCAGCCAACACACTGGCTTTCAAGAAGGAGTGTGTTTAGTGGCCACACACACACAGCCATTCAGTGTGGTCCAAGTCAGTGTTTTCCAGACTTCGAATCTTGAAGCACATCATGAAATCAACCTTGGAATTAAAATAGGCACTGTTTTAATGACATGAAATATCAAAGCAGAGGCATGGAACAGGTTTTTTAAAAAAGATCAGAGTGTGTGAAATACATGAAACAAGAGGATTGTTTAATTAAGCTTGTTTCTGGTGTGTGTGTGTGTGTGTGTGTGTGTGTGTGTGTGTGTGGTGGGTCACCATGTAAAATGTGCTGGAGTTGGCTTTACTTGCTGTCTGGTCATTTGAAACTGGCCATGGGAAAATGTTTTTTACAGAAATAGGCAAATAGGGCTTTTAGGAAATAGGGTTTGGAATTTCCCTGTTGGTCCAATGGCTAAGACTTCGCCTTCCAAAGCAGAGGGTGCGGGTTCAATCCTGGTTAGGGAGCTTAAAAAAAAACAACAAAGAACATAAAACAGAAGTAATACTGTAACAGATTTAATAAAGACTTTAAAAATGGTCAACATCAAAAAGATTTAAAAAAAAAAATTGGGTTTACCACCTTGCCCATCCTAACAAAGCCAGTTGTTCAACACTGATCAGCATACCACTGGTTATGGAGAAAAAGCAAACAAACATATGACACTTAAGAGACACTAGTTTATCTGAATTATTGGAGGATATGAAATGTGTGTCTACATATCAATCTATTGGTTTTAAATCTTCTGAGGAACTCATTGGTGGTCTGCATTTTCATTGCTAGAGGTTCAGGTTCAATCCCTGGTTGAGGAACTAAGATCCCACAAACAGGGCAGTGTAACCAAAAAAAAAAAAAAAGCCTACTTTTGTAGGGAAGAGGGAGCCAAGAAGGAAACAAGTGGCTTGAATTTGTGACTAATTAAATTATACTCAGTGCTGCCTTAGTATTTCAGAAAATCAAATTATTCTGTCTACTAAGACGACACTAAGGTGTTTGTGATGGTGGCTACTGATTCTCTTTAGATTTGATAAAGACCCATTAGAAGGCAGGGATATTGCTAGGGGCTGAATGTTTGTGTCCCCCTTAAAATTCACACATTGAAATCTTAATCCCCAAGGTGATGATATATGGGAGCGTAGGTCTTTGGGAAGTGATGCAGGAACCTCATGAATGGGATTGGTGTTCTGATAAGATCCCAGAGAGCTCCGAGGATTCAGCAAGCAAGCAAGAGCATTCTAGACTTCCTGGGTGGTCCAGTGGTAAAGGATCTGCCTGCAATGCAGGGGACATGGGTTCGATCCCTGGTCTGGGAAGATTCCACATGCCTCAACAGCTAAGCCTGTGCCCCACAGCTACTGAGCCCTCTCTTGAGAACCCATGCTCTGCAACAAGCAAAGCCACCACAGTGAGAAACCCGGGCACCGCAACTAGAGAGTAGCCTCTGCCTGCTGAAACTAGAGAAAGTCTGTATGCAACAATGAAGATCCAGCACAGCCAAAAACTGAAGGAAAAAAAAGATAAAGGAAGAGTACCCTCAGAAGAAAATGATCCACCTGGCACTTTCACCTTGGACTCGAAGCCTCCAGAAGGTCAGAAATAAATTTGCTGTTTCTTAGCCACCTCATCTGCAGTACCTGGTTACAGCCGCCCAGATGGACCAAGACAAAGAAACAGGAGTCAGGTGCCAAACGCTCGCTTCTGCATTCAGGTCTGTGCAAGCCTGAGAAGGCAGCCACATCCCCGCAGGCAGAGTTAGATCTGGAAGATCCAGTCTCTCTGGATGGAGGAGAGGTGAGCAGATCCCAGGAAACCTCCAGACTGAGCGTGGCCCTGGCACAGTGCCAGGTGCTTACAACTGGTTTTTTCCAAGTGGCAAATTTGCAACCCAAGATGCCTTTCTCCGTTTCCTAGAGGGTTTTTAATTACAGATAGTGGAGGGCCGTGTGGAAGAAGTGCTTGAGAATTATTACTAATTCATGGCAATGAACTTAAGGACCAGCAACTCTCAGACCATAACCCTTCACGGCCCTTCACTCAAGAGTTCCCTTTCCAGGCTCCTCTTTCTCTTTCATTCCCTTGCTGCTTTGCTTTCCTGGCTCCACCCACACAGACTAAGTCAGTGGCTGAAGATGAAGCTTCAGAAGGGACCTCTAGGCCTCAGGGGTGGAGGATTCTACGAGACTTGTTCTGGACCTGCATTGGCTCAGGAAGAAATATGTCCTCAGGTATGTCAGAGATGTATTAGACTAGCTTGGAAAAGGGGAGGAGGAAAGGGGAAAGGAGAAATTCCACTAGAAACTGTGGAAGCACCAAAGCTTCCCAAGGCACAACTTTCCCAGGGTCCCTGTAAGCCTGCTTTGTCTCGGGGGCGCAGCTCAAGTCACCCTCTGTTTCCTGATTCTCATCAGGCAAAGTCATGAGAGACCTTGCTCAGAACCACTTAGGACTGCCTCCCTCTGGAAGTTACAAAAGAGGAAATACAGGGACTTCCCTGGTGGTCCAGGGGTTAAGCATCCGCAGCCAATGCAGGGGACATGGGCTCCATCCCTGGTTCAGAAGGATTCCACGCGCCACAAGGCAACTGAGCCCCCAAGACACAACTACTGAGCCCTCAGGCCTATGGGGCCCACGCTCTGCAACAAGAGAGTTGTCTCCACTTGCTCCAACTAGAGAAAGCCCGAGTGAAGCAACAAAGACTCACGTGATCAAAATAAATAAATAAACACAACTTTAAAAAAAAGAAAGAAACTACAGAGGTTCATTTTGTAGGACCGACAAGGCAAACAAAGAGAGAAAGCGAGTCAGAGCATGGACACACATGAATGTTTGTCTAGCTAATTGCCAGCACTTAAAAATTTCACACACACACACACACACACACACACACATGCATTTTTTTTTTCAAAAGAGAAAAAAAAAAGGCCTCTGGGCTGTGGCTTCTCTTGGAAGGTTGACAAGGGAGCCTGCATCTCTGGATGCAAATCCTGCTGTGGCTGATCATGCTCCCAGTCAGGCTTGCCACAGTTTGCCACAGTCTCCACCCTCCCCTACTGCCTCCCAACCCAGAGCCCAAGAGTCTAATTTCTTTGCAGTGAAATTAGGAGGAAGGAAACACATTTTTCACAATTGCTGTTCTTTCAAAAGTAGGCAAACTAAAGTTAGAGGGAAGCTTGTATGTTTCAAAAACAAGTGGGAAAATAAGTTTCTTTCCCCTGGGGACGGAAAAGCCTTCCTAATTGTTTAGAAAACAAAATAAATGGGGCTTCCCTGGTGGTCCAGTGGTTAGGAATCTGCCTTCCAATGCAGAGGAGGTGGGGTTTGATACCTGGTGGGGGATCTAAGATCCCACATGACTCGGAGCAACTAAGCCCTCTCGCTACAACTACGGAGCCCTGCACTACAATTTGAGAGTCCAAGCACCTTAACAAAGACCCAATAGCTAAGACCTGGCACAGCCAAAAGAAAGCAAAAACAAAAGAAGTGCCTCTTCTAAGAGACCATGACTTAGGAAGTCTTTATGAAACAAATGGCTTTCCTCACTTGTAGGCAAGTGAGTTAAGCAGGAAGGTGCTAATGCATGCGGAAAAACAACACGTACCCTAGTCGCTTCCTCTTTTCTGACTCCAGTACCAGCTAAAATGCTGCTTCAGGCTTTATGTTCCTGGAAAAGGGTTTCTGGCACATGTTTAATGCTATACTTTGAAGCTTGCCACCTCTCTCCAGGTTTCCTTAAAAGGAAGCGTGACAGAAAAAGTCAAACAGAGAAATCAGGTCATCATTAGGCCAGAGTTGTTCGTGAACATTTTTCTCCACCAAGTATTGCTCTTTTGGTATTTCTGCCTCCAAATACACTGTGTGTGCATGTATGTGTGTGTGTGTGTGTGTGTGCACACGCGTGCACACACGCGCTCAGTCGTGTCCAACTCTTTGCGACCCCAAGGACTGTAGCCCACCAGGCTCCTCTATCCATGAGATTTTTTTCAGGCAAGAATACCAGAGTGGGCTGCCTTTTCCTCCTCCAGAGGATCTTCCTCACCCAGGGTTCAAACCTGCACCTCCTAGGCACACTGAGTCTTCACAAAAACTGTTTCCCAAAGTGGCTATTTGCGTACTTTTGCAATTCATCACATCTGTGCCCCCTCTCTACTATTGTCTATTTAATACTTTTGTGAAATAAATTCATTTTTTTAATCAACTGATTTTTAAAGGAAATTTTCAGAGTTGGAAAACCAGTATCATGCATCATAAATGGAACCAAACCATAAAAACAAAAGCAATGAAAAGGAAAGCCACATTACTAAATTTTTTCAAGATAACTGCTGCTGCCACGGCTCTAAGCTTGCAGCCTTCTCTCTTGGTTAGCAAGAATCTCAGTATCAAATTAAAGCTTTTTCAATCATGCTGCTCAAACAGAAGGACAGTAAGAGAATTAAAATAATATTAGTAATAGCTTTGCCTATGTGACTTAACATTCTTTAGTGCACTGGGAATTATCTTGTTAACCATCAGAAGGCTTGCCCTGAGCCTGTGTGTGATGTGTGTATGTGCAAGTGTGTATATGTGAGGGCCTGTTATACCAACAAACAACATGGATGGTGGGGTGATTCATCTTCCATGTGACAACCAATATGGCCCCACAAATTCTAGCTCCTGGTATATTTTTTAGGCTAGGGGGCCTTTCTCCAGGTAAATGTAGTATTTCCAGAGGTCTTTAGAATCCTGAGAAAAGCTTGCCACTTCTATTGCATACCTCATGGGTCTCTAGGGAACTAGGAAACTGACAAGATGAGAAATGACAGAATAGAACAAGGATGTCACGGAGGCATTTAACATGCCCAGACTCAGCCATCCCTGCTGGGTGGAAGGGAAAGGCAGTGGGAGATGTCGTTCATGGGAACAGAAGACACAGCCCTGATACAGACACCCCAGGAAGAGAAGACAAGACATCCTTACATCCCGACTGGCGTTGGGTTACATCCCGACTGGCGTTGGGTTACATCCTGGCTGGCGGGACGAGGGTTCTGTTTTCTAAACTGCTTGGACAGAGCCAATCAGCGTTTGCTTTCACGAGATGACCAGTGTTGCCACCCAGACTCTCTGAGTGCTTGGAATTGACTCTGGGGGGGACCTCTCTGGTGGGCCGGTGGTTGGAAGTGCAGCTGCCAATGCAGGGGACGTGAGTTCCATCCCTGGTCCTAGAACTAAGATCCCACACGCCATGAGGCAACTAAGCCCGTGCTCTGCAACAAAGGAAGCCACCGCAGTGAGAAGCCCTCACACCGCAACTAGAGAGGCGCCCCTGTTCACAGTAACTAGAGAAAGTCCATGCAGGAAAGAAGAGCTCAACAAAGACCCAGCATAGCCAAAAATAAAAAAAAAAACAACAATAAAAAACAAAAACACAGCCTTGGTAGCAATTGAAAAAAAAAAAAAAAAAGAATCGACTCTGGAACAGATCACCTGCTTGCTCCAGATCTGCCGAGGGGGAGCGGGGGTGTCCAGAATCCCAGGGAGCTGAGAGGCAGCACCTCCAAGCCCTTCCACTGACCTCTGTTCCCCAGATAATGGCCATGGTCAGCCAAGGACATCCCCCAGTGAAGACTTTATTTCTCGTGCTTATAGGCACTTATTCTCCACCCCACTTGGCTTCTAAATGTATGTCAATTACCTAATCCAGTGCTTGGATGAACAGTTCCATATCTGCTGAGCACTTCCAACGAGTTTCAAAGATGATCTGGACCACATGTGACATCTATCTTATACACCAACTTAGATAAACTTTCTTTATATGCCTCTAGTCCTGAGAGGATCCATTACTTACCCTCTGTAGCATTAAATTAATTGTAAAGACTTATAAAGCATCATCATCTCTAACCTCAGCCTGGTGTTCATTTTTTAAAAGGCAAACAGGCTTTATTTGCTTAAAAAGAAATAAAAAATGAGTGTGAGAAGGAACTAATTTTACAAAATGTCTAAAAAGAATGGAGGAAAACAGAGATGAGATCAAGGCTCATGGCAAATCAACTTACTTCAGGACCAACAATAACCATGTAAACGTTGGGCTCTTCTTGATGCCATTCTTGAGGAGAAAAAAGAAAAAAAAAAAAGACTTTTAAAATGGTTTTAAGTCACAGCTGAAAACATAAGTCAGTTCAGTATTAATTGTGCTAATATAAATTCTTTCATATCATTTTGCTTTCATGTTAGTCAACTCACAATTACTTGAAATGTAAGTATTGGACTTTTTATGGTTTTAAGGAAAACTTTTTTTTCTAGACCATTGCACATTATTCAGATATCTAATTTATTAGGTAGTTAGGATGCATATGCCATCGTAACTCAATATGGACTTTAGTATACACTGGAGTCTATAGTCTAACTTAAGCAGTGCAACAAAACTCCAAGTGTATCATACAAATTGGCATGTGTAAATTATTTCCAGGTAAAATTATTTTAGCCTTATCATTATTGGCTATTTTTTACGATTTTCTCAGAAGCTGAGAAGGTTCCTTGGAGAAAAGAAATGGGAACCCATTCCAGTATTCTTGACTGGGAAATCCCATGGACAGAGGAGCCTGGTGGGCTACAGGAACCCATGGGATTTGCAAAAAAGTCAGACATGACTGGGCGACTAAAGAACAACAGCAAAACAGAAGCTGAGGGCACAGGAAAATAGGAAACAACTGAAATGACTAACAGCGTGATTATTTTTCTGGTTGTTTCCAAAGCAACAATCTAGAAACAGTTCTGCTGGTGGGCAAAAAAAAATGAGAAATCTCAAAGTCCTAAGGAGAGACCTTTGAAGATGGGAACCGCACTGGAATCCCGCAGGCGAGGGGTCACCCAAGAACACATACCGGAGAATGCATCCACCAAATAGAGAGGGTCTTTCACTTGTCTGAGTCCACAGATCAGGAGAAACATGTGTAGATTGTCAGCACTTTGGTTAATCTCTGCAACAGAAGAGTTCGGGGTATATTGAAAGGAGAGGACGCAGCTCCATGACAATGACCCCACAGAGCTCAGAGGCTGCTCGGCTCTGAACTTTCAACCAGCTGTGCCCACACCAAACCTTTATTTTCATTTCCCTGCATGAACTAACAGTTCTTCTGATGGCTCAACCTGAGCTGAGCCTGGCCTAATAAACATAAAGGTACTTCCCACTGCAATGCAGGGGGAGGGGGCAACAGAGAACTGACTCAGCTATTACTGAAATGTCAGCCATTGGTCATAGAAAATATTTCAGTGAAATTCCAGTTAAGAAGAATGTCTTCTTTATAAAACCAGAAAGATGGTTTATATAGGAATGTCCTCTTAAGTTCATATATTAGGACATATACACACCCATAGATAGATAAAAGTTCTGGTTTGCCATTTGAAAGCTGTCATGTAAGACTGGGGCTTCCCAGGTGGTGCTAGTGGTAAAGAACCAGCCTGCCAATGCAGAAGACTTAAGAGACGTGGGTTCAGTCCCTGGGTCAGGAAGATCCCCTGGAGAAGGGGATGGCCACCCACTCCAGTATTCTTGCCTGGAAAATGCCATGGACTGTAGCCTGCCAGGCTCCTAGGGATACAGTCCATGGGGCCACAAAGAGTCGAACACAACTGAGCGCACACACACACACACACACACACACACAGTAAAACACAGTCTTTGTGGTCCTTTTCAACAAAAGGTGGAACCCATTTCCCCACCCCTAGATGCTGGGCTCACCTGGGGACTTGCATTAATTACGCAGCAAGGAGGGACTTCCCTAGTGGTCCAGTGGCTAAGACTCTGAGCTCCCAGTACAGGGGGCCAGGGTTTGATCCTTGGTCAGGGAACTAGATCCCATATGTTGCAACTAAGACTCAGTGCAGCCAAATAAAGAAATAATATTAAACCAAAAATAACAGAGCAAGTGAAAGTGATTCCCAAGTCTTGGTCTTGAAGGCTGGTGTCCAGGGCCCTCACCCACTGGGACATGTGTGCATGCATGTTAAGTCACGTCAGATGTGTCAAATTTGTGACCCTAGAGACGGTAGCCTGCTATGCTCCTCTTGTCCATGGTATTCTCCAGGCGAGAATCCTGGAGTGGGTTGCCATGCCCTCCTCCAGTGGATCTTCCTGACCCAAGAATTGAACCTGCGTCTCCTGTGTTGCAGGCAGATGTTTTACCCGCTGAGCCACCTGGGAAGCCCCCACCCACTGGGACACTGCTGCCTCATAGTCAGGCTGGGCTGCCTCCTTAAGAGTATACTTGATGGAGAGAGACTCAGGCCCTCACGCAGGACCTGTTAGGCCTCAGCCTAACTTACAAGTGAGCCCAATACACACAGAGGAAGCAGAGATGAGCCAAGTACAAACTGTGCATGTGTGCTAAGTCGCTTCAGTCACGTCTGACCCTTTGTGACCCTATGGACTGTGGCCTGCCAGGTTCCTCTGTCCATGGAATTCTCCAGGCAAGAATACTGGAGTGGGTTGTTATTCCCTTCTCCAGGGGATCTTCCCAACCCAGGAATCAAACCCAGGTCTCTTGCATTGTAGGCAGATTCTTTACTGTCTTAGCCACCAGGGAAGCCCCAAGTCTAAACCACTGACCCACAAAATCATGAGAAAATACATTGTGATTGTTTTAAGTCATCATATGCTGAGGTGGTTTACTATACAGCTGTATCGCAGGGTCAATAAACAGTATTAATATCATTAACCCAAGTGAACCTAAAACTTCACTATTTGCAAATGCATATAACTGGACATAAAACCATGAAAGGAGAAAGTGTTCATTCATACATTTAATTTCATTCATCCAGTTCTTTTTTTGTTGTATTCTTCTGGTTTGGTTTTGTTTCGTTGACCATCCTGCATGGTATGTGGGTATGGTTGGGTATGGTATGGGTATGTGGGTATGGCTGGGGTCTCCCCAACCAGGGACTAAACTTGTGTCCCCTGCAGTGGAAGCACCGAGTCCTAACCACTAGACTGCCAGGGAAATCACCTCATTCATTGAATTCTCAATGGAAACAAGTTCATTTCCTCTATGACTTTTCTTCTTTTTTTTAAATCTTTTGGTCGCGCCTTGAAGCATGTGGGATCTTAGTTAGCCAACTAGGGATTGAACTCGCTTTCTCTGCATTGGAAGTTTAGAGTCTTAACCAGTACACTGCCAGGGAAATTCCTCCTCTGTGCTTTTTTAGTAACATAATTAGAATAAATGTAATATAACACATTGAGAGTACTCTGACACAATCACAAAAGCTAATAATAATAATAATGCATAACTAGCTCTGGAGAAAATCTTTACTGAAATGTTAAGATTCAGATGTCCTCTTAGAAAACCCTTAAACCTCCTAAGAAAAGCAGGTTCGGAAGATCCTTGGAGAAAAGTGATCTTCAACATATCTGTACCCCAGGGTCCCTAGGAAAGACAACCTTGTACGAATATAGTCCATAATCGATAACACTGATCTTTAGAATGTTTTGTGACTTATATTGCCACCCTGCACGCATGAGATAACTGTTTACATACACACACAGATACACACATACACAGTACAGTCTCAAAGAATAACTTAGACTTATTACATACCAGGCACTCTGATATTTTCTATTCCATTTCACTTCATTTTTTATTAAAAGC
The DNA here is from genome assembly GCF_019320065.1 of Cervus canadensis. Classification (NCBI taxonomy): domain Eukaryota; kingdom Metazoa; phylum Chordata; class Mammalia; order Artiodactyla; family Cervidae; genus Cervus; species Cervus canadensis. Next base: position 104,741,715 of record NC_057386.1, read on the forward strand.
GCTGGTGCCCAACTCACTAAACTGAGTTTGAGATCCTCCTTGCCCTTCTCCTCCCCGACCTACTAGACTCTAGAAGGAGACAGAGTTAATCCCATATCCCCTTGCTTCTCTTCCCCCACTTCTTCCTGGGCTGGAGATTTAATGTCACAGGAATTTAGAAAAGGACATTAGAACAGGATCAAACAAAGAACCAAATGCTTTGTCTTATTTTAGGAATTTTTAAAAAACAAATTTTAAATTAAATGCAGAGACAGCACCTGGGTTTGAGAGCTTATGTGCATTTTTCAGATATACGAATATCATTTTCAGGAAATGAAGTTCAAAAATCCTGATCAAACAACCAAGGTCTCAGGCCCACCTCGGGAATGGATCAATCTGGAGTAATTCCATTTCAGCCTCTCCTGGGGAAATGTACTATGCTCATTCTCAGATTTTAAAAAAGAACAAAACAGACTCGCCTGTAGAGGCTTGGAGGTCGGGCACAGACCCACCTAAACTTTTCTGGTGGATTTCATCTCCTCATTTTAACCCGAAACTTATTTTTCTTCTCTTGACTTTTCCCCTAAGATCCAGGTTTCACATGAACCAAGGTTTGAACTCATCCTTTAAACACCCATTTACGTGCCTTTCCGATATTACCATTTCCTGGAGAATGGTATTTTTATCTTCTAAACAAAATGTGTCATTTTCATGGTCTGACACCACATCGGTCGTGACAGACTAAGTACCACACTCCAAGTTTGTTCTAGAATAGAAACCCAATCCTCCTTAAAGTCACTTTCTTTGCTGCTTTCTATTCCAGCAGCGCTTGTTTTGTTGGTTTTTTTGTGTGTTATTATAAGGAGAAAAAAAATTCAAGAACTTCTGCTGAGTGATCAGACTTAGTGAATGTTAAGTTGAAAAATCTGTTTTGGGGGTCTGTGAATGCCGAAAGAGATCTAATAACAGGAATGCTCCATCTGAAAAAGTGATTTTTCCTCAGATCAGCCCGAGGAAGGAAAATATGACCATCTGAGCTGGCATATTAGAGTATCCATATAGGAATACGGAGTTTTAAAGGAGAGAGAAAATCAAATAAACAATGAAAATAGAAATAAAGTGAGAATTTAAAACCCAAGAAGGTGTAGCCAGGTCAAGTTTAAGTTTTTACAGTTTCAGGATTGATGGCCTTCGAGGCACCATTACTCTACATGCATTAGTTACTGGTATTTAGAAACAAAAATTAGAACTTCCCCCATGATCCAGTGCTTAAGACTGCACACCCAGTGCAGAGGGGCCTGGGTTCAATCCCTAGTCAAAGAACTAGATCCCACATGCTGCAACTAAGCCGCATGGTGCAACCAAGATCGAAGATCCCACATGCCGCATCTAAGACCTGGTGCAGCCAAACAAAAATAAAAATAAAAGCAAAAATCATGGATGATGGAACCATAACAACATTTAAGACATGCCTGAAAACTCAAAGACCAGGTCACTAACTTGATGTCTAAAACATACCTCTAGATCAGAAGTGCTATTGTGACTGTCATGTGAAAAATTATAACAATGCCACTTAGTGCATTTTTGGGCTTTCCTGGTGGCTCAGACAGTAAAGAATCTGACTGTAATTCAGGAGACCTGGTTTCGATCCCTGGGTTGGGAAGATCACTGGAGAAGGGAATGGCAACCCACACCAGTATTCTTGCCTGGAGAATCCCATGGACAGAGGAGCCTGGCGGGCTACAGTCCATGAGGGTAGCAGAGTTGGACACAACTAAGCGATTAGCATTTCACTTTCTTTAGTACCTTTAATCTATTTTATTCTCTATTTGTTCCTAGTTGACCTGTTTGAACATGGAATCTGGTTGGCATAAAACTGATTTAACGTTTTAAACTAAGGAGATTTAGAAATATAACAACATTCTCAGCAAACCTAAGGTGTACCTTAAAGGAGAAGGCATCCTGAAATTGACATCAGATGTTTAAGAAGGTGACTATAAACCCTGGGGATTAATCAGCTATCTGCCTGTTTATACCAAGTATTCATTGAGACCCTTCCCAACCCACCCATACTGAGTGAAGTAAGTCAGAGAAGGAGAACTACGATATCCTGTATGTGAGGAATATGAAAAGAAATGGCACAAATGAGCTTGTTTACCAAACAGAAAGAGACTTACTGAAGAAACCTGTGGTTGCCAGTAGGGAAGAATGGGAGGAACAGATGGAGAGTTTGGGATGGACATGTACACACTGCTGTATTTAAAATGGGTAACCAACAAGGACCTACTGTATAGCACAGGGAACTCTGCTCAATGTTATATGTCAGCCTGGATGAGAGCGGGGTTTGGGGGAGAATGGATACATGGATATGTATGGCTGAGTCCTTTAGGTGTCCACCTGAAACTATCACAACATTGTTAATCGGCTATACTCCCATATACAATAAAGAGTTTAAAAAAAACCAAAAACCTTTATTTCAAGGTTAATAATTCATAGGAATCCAGAAGATGAGTAACTGATCACTAACAGCCTTCATCAAATTCATTACAACCTTTTTTCAATGGCAGCACTGCACAGCATACAGGATCTTAGTTCCCCGATCAGGAATCGAACCCACGTCCCCTGCAGTGGAAGTGTAGCGCCCTCATCATTGGACACCAGAGAAGTCCCTCACTGTAACTTCTGTTTTCACTGTCTCAGGGTAGAAGTGACAAAACACAATCACAGATTTCGAATTCTCCAGAGGACAGCGTTAAGACAGAAGATGGGTGAGAAAGATGGTCCATCTCTGGAGTCTGAACTCCAGAACTGACAAAGATGAATGACCATACAAATGAGAACAGACACCTGATCATAAAACCCAGAGTCGCTGCTGAATTCTCCATCTTGTCCTTAAGCCATTATCCAACAGTCAGCTCCCGCAGCCACAACCGCAGCTCCCCTAAGCCCATCTATTCTGAATACATTTACAGCTTCTAATTGCACGCATTAAGAATGGACTGCAGCCGAGCAGGTCTCCAGAGGGAATGTTGTCTAAGGAGTATTTAAAATCTCCTGGCTGTTCCGTTAATCACCCAACAGTAAGACCGATGAAACAAGCAAACATCAGGCTACAGAACTGGATGACAAATCACCCTCTTTTTGGAAATTATGAATCTTAGTTACCCCGCAACAATGCCCTGTGATATATAGATGATGGAATAACCTACAGCAGGCGATTTAAAACAGGCCCCCAGGTTCTGAATAACGGCTTACACTTCCTGACATGATAAAGCAATCCGACCACATGGGTTCATTTGTAATGCTGACAACAGCTCTGCCATTGTAGCTGAGATTGATGTAAAACACTTGGAAAATTATTTCTCATCAAATGCTTGAAAATTTCTTCTTTTCAAGGGAACGGAATGGAGTACGTGGTGGAGGTTCTGTTTGAAGTTTTTGGAGCAAAAAGAGGCCCGGGGTGTCTTCCTGTTTGCTGTGGGTAGGGCACTGATTTTGCATTTTCACACTCTGACATTTACAGGAGGACCTGCAACTTCAGCTCCCTCTAAAGATACCCTTGCACTGTTGTCTTTAAAGAGAAGCATTTCACGCTAAAAGAGATGAATCCTTAGGCTTCAAATTGCATTTCCTGAGATAATTCTTTTTTCTTTTTTAATTTTATGGCTGCCTCGGGTCTTGGTTGCAAAACACCGGCTTCTCTAGTTGTGGCACATGGGCTTAGTTGCCCTGTGGCAGGTGGGATCTTAGTTCCCTGACCAGGGATTGAACCCATGTCCCCTGCATTGGAAGGTGGATTCTAAACCATTAGACCACCAGGGAAGTCCTTGCTGAGATTATTATAGCTATTCTAGCACCTTCACCAGAATTACTGGGCTGATCAGCCTGAAAGGCAGTTATAATCCCAAGCAGTTTACACTTATGGGCTTTATCTGTGGACAACTTAACTTTCTACACTTAAAGATACCGTACAATAAAATTTTGCTTAAACACCATGATTATGCTTGGATCATACCATGCACAGAAAATACAGCGGCACCACACGTAGGGAAAATGGAACCCTCAGAGCTTCACTGATGGTCACGCACCCTGATGGCATCTCTCCAAGTGACCATCACACAAAATGTATGAAAGTTCTGGTTAAATGCATAATCTAATCCAGGAATTCTTTCTCTAGGAATTGCTCCTAAGAAAACACTTGGGCAGACAAATGAAGATTAAAATCTTAGCACTTTCATCACTGCATATCAAAAAGGTTTTAAAAAAATCTAAATGCCCTGGACTTCCCTGGTGGTACAGTAGTTAAGAACCTGCCTGCCAACGCAGGGGACATGGGTTCTATCTCTGGTCTGAGAATGTTCCACATGCTGTGGAACAACTAAAGCTCATGTAAAACTGTTGAGCCCACACTCTAGAGCCTAAGTGCTGAAACTACTGAAGCCCGTGTGCCTAGAGCCTGTGCTCCACAACAAGAGAAACCACCGCAACAAGAGGTTCGTGCACCACAATGAAGAGTAGCCCCCGGTCACTGCAACTAGAGAAAGCCCTCATGCAGCAACAAAGACCCAGGGCAACCAAAAATAAAAATAATAAATTATTTAACAAATAAATAAATAATAACAATCTAAATGTCCAAGAAAAAGGATTCTTTGGATACATTTATAGTATTTTAAATACAATAAAGGAATTAAGAACATGATGCAATTAGAATCAATAAATAATAAGATTTCAAGATACAATGCCACTGTGCAAAAAACAAATGTACTTCTATATACTAGCAACAACTAAAATTCAAAACTGAAATAAAAAAAATCTTCATAATACATCAAAAATAATAATTTCCTTACAAATATTTTTAAAAGACATGAAAGATCTGTACAAACCATTATGATGATAAATAAGACCCAAGCAAATGGACAGATATATCATGTTCAGAGATTTTAAGACAATTTATTGCTAAGATATCAAATCTTTCTAAAGTGATCTATTAAAAAAAATGATCTATAGATTCAGTGCAACAAGATTTTATAGAAACTGACAAGATGATTCTAAAATTTTTATATGGGTATGCAAAAAACCTAGAAGAGCTAAAACAATTCTGAAACAAAGTCATAGCCTAACACTGCCTGATTTCTAGATGTACCATAAATCTACAGCAACAGGACGGCATGATACTGACATAAGAGTGGGTATATACAGATACATTGGAGAAGAGAATGGCGACCCACTCCAGTATTTTGCCTGGAGAATTCCAGTGACGGAAGAGTCTGGTGGGCTACAGTCCATGGGGTCGCAAAGAGTCGGACACAACTGAGCGACTAACAACAACATACAGGTACATAAAAGGAACACATACAGTAAACTGATTCTCAGCAAAGGGACTAGAGCAATTCGTTGAAAAGCATTTTCAGTGATATTGGAATTTATGGGAAAAAAATGAATTTCAATCCCTGTCTCCTACCACAACACAAAAATTAATTTCAGAAGGATTACAATCCTAATGGAAAAGCTAAGGCTTCTGGAGCAGAAAATTAGGAAAATATTTTTTTGACCTTAGGGTAAGCAGATGTCTTAGGTAGGACTCCAAAAGACTAACCATTAAAGAAAAAATTGATAAGCTAGACTTCAACAAAATTTAAAACCTCTGCTCTTTGAAAGACATGGTTAAAAACACAAAAAGGTAAACCAGAGAATGAAAGAAAATATTCACAATCTATGTATCTGACAGAAAGCTTGTACCCATGTGCTTCCCTTGTGGTCCAATAGTTAAGAAATCACCTGTCAATGTAGGGGACGTGGGTTCAACCCCTAGTCCGGGAAGATTCTACGAGCTGCAGAGCAACTAAGCCCACGTGCCACAACTACTGAGCCTGCACACCCAGAGCCTGTGCTCCACAAGAGAAGCCACCACAATGAGAAGCCTGCTCACTGCAACTAGAGTAGCCCCCACTTGCTGCAACTAGAGAAAGCCCCCTTCCAGCAATCAAGACCCAGCACAACCAAAAAGAAAAAAAGGACAAATCTGTCAACATTAAAAAAGAGAGAGAAAGAGAGAACAAGCTTTTACCAGAACAACAACAACAACAAATAAATTAAAAAACTATCTGCAGATCGAGAATTAAAAGACAACACGCTAAAAAACTTGGACAAAAGTCTTGGCTAGACATCTCACCAAAGAAGACACATGAATGGCCAACACCATAGTCAGATACCAATTCATTATCACCCAGGATAACTACAGTTGAATAGTCTGAAAACACCAATTGTTGGCAAGGATGTGCCATAACTAGATCTCTCACCAGTGTCTGTGGAAGTGTAAAATAGTTTTCAAAGTGTGAAGTATGAAACACTTTCAAAAAGTGCTTGACTGTTCTTTTATAAAGTTAAGCATGTATCCACCCTATACTCAAGCTATTGAGCTTACAGGCTTTATCCAAGAGAAATCCCAACAAAGGTCACCAGATTTCTTGTACAAACACGTGGACAGTGGTTTTATTTATAACAGCTAAAAATGGAAAACAACCCAAAGTGAAAGAAAGTGAAAATCACTCAGTCATGTCCGACTTTTTGAGACCCCATGACTAGAATTTAATTTAGTATTTAATTTAATTCAGTTCTCTAGGCCAGAATACTGGAGTGGATAGACTTCCCCTTCTCCAAGGGATCTTCCCAACCCAGGGGTCAAACCCAGGTCTCCCGCATTGCAGGTGGATTCTTTACCAGCTAAGCCACAAAGGAAGCCCAAGAATACTGGAGTGGGTAGTCTATCCCTTCTCCAGGGGAGCTTCCTGACCCAGGAATCAAACCAGGGTCCCCTGCATTGCAGGGGGATTCTTTACCAACTGAGCTATCAGGGAAGCCCACCCAAAAGTCCATCAATAGGAGAATGGAGAAACATACTGTGACATATCCATACAACGGACAGTGGAATACGACTCAACAATAAAAAAGGAAGAACTACAGATACATCATCCTACAAGATGGATGAATCTCAAAAACATTTTGTTGAGCAAAAAAGATGCCAGACATGAACAGTATTTACTGTATAATTCCACCAAGATGAAGTTTAAGGCTAGGTAAAACTAACTGAGAATGATAGAAACTGGAATAGAGTCCCTTACAGAAGGATGGGAATTAAAATATGGAAAAGCACAAGAGGGAACTTTCTTGAGTCATGGAATGGTGATCTGTCTGGATTAGGGTATGTATATATTTGTCAGCAATCATCTAATCTACATGAGAAGTCTATATCTCATTCTGTGTAAATATTAGTTTATTTCAGAAATTTTTAAAAAAGAGTAAGTTAGAGCATATTGTTATTAACATAATGAATACAGTATGTTAGAGCAGTAAATATAGCTTGACTGTACTTTTGTCTTTAAAAATCATTATATATAGGGTTATTTGTACACATGTATTATTTAAACATTAAAATACAAAACCATATCTATGTTGTATATAATTCATATATTATCAATATAATATAAATGCTGCTGCTAAGTCACCTCAGTCGTGTCTGACTCTGTGCGACCCCAGAGATATAATCACACATAATTATGTATGTATAATAAAGATCACATATTTATATATTTAATATATGATGATAATATCATCATAATACATATGATGATATTAATACATTGATATATATTAATGCATTAAAATATATAATACAGCTATAACATTGATATTGAGGAGGGCATGGCAACCCACTCCAGTATTCTTGTCCGGAGAATCCCATGGATTAAGGAGCCTGGAGGACTACAGCTCATAGGGTTGCAAAGAAACAGACATCACTGAAGCAACTTAGGACACAGCACACAGAGCACAATATTGGCATTATACATAAATTTATGAAAAGCATTAATATATATATAAAACTGTTGAGAAAGATATATCAATATTTGGCAGAAAATAACAAAATTCTGTAAAGCAATTATCCTTCAATTGAAAAATAAATAAATTTTTTAAAAAGATAAAACAGTAATTAGCCTCCAACTAATAAAAAAAAAAAGAAAAAAAAGAAAATAAAATAAAAAGATAAAACACTAATATTTCCTTTTGGGTGCTGAGATTTCAAGTGGTTTAACATTTTGTTTCTCAATCTGATACTCTTTTCAAAAATTTTTTGTCGCAGTGACTTACTGTGTGTGTAGCTAATAAAGACACATCAAATGAACACAGGAGTCAGCATCCTTAATAAGAGCAGCTGTCACATGATACTAAACCTCTGAGGGGCTGTCCCAAGAGCAGCATCAGAAAGGCTGGTGCTACTCTTCCTCTTGCATTCCATCTGCATCCCCAGGTTCATGGGGATGAGACCACTGATGTGGAGAAACAAAGCTTGTTCTAACTGTGCCTTGCCCCTTCCCACTGTTTCACCCAGCTTCTTTGACTCTGACAGCTCCTTCTTCAAAACCACGTGAACCGAGCAAGAAACTGACGCATTGACAAGATGCACGTGTCAAAGTCCTACCGGAAGGTCTCATCTGTCTTACCTGAACACTGAAGAAAAGTATTCCAGTTAAAGGCGGTGTTTGGCACTGTTGCGATTCCTGGGTCAAAGGAAAGAGGACAGAAGAAAGTTCATGTTGTTGAAACACAGCCAGTTATTTTGCGTTGACATTTTAAAAACTGTCACACTCACAGCTCTCATACAGAATTAAAGCTCCGAGAGCTTCACTGAATTCCCACTGATCTCTCCAAGCCCCTGAGGTTTAAAATGAGCCTCTGAGGGACTTCCCTGGTGGTTGGGACTCCGTGCTTCCACTGCAGGGGGGCACAGGTTTGATCCCTGTTAGGGGAACTAAGATCCCGCATGCTCATGTTGTGGCCAAAAAAAAATTAAATTAAATTTAAAATAAGATAAAATGAGCCCACAGCTCCCAAGGAGAAAAGATACATCGCTTTCAACCCCACCATCCATTCCTGGGTCAAGCTGTCTCTAGAACACAGAAAGCTTGAGTTCCTAAAAAAATTCGCTTAGGTAACAAGTATCCAAACCACTACCAACTAAACTCTAAGAGAAATTATCGGGGCTTCCCTGGTGGCTCAGTGGTGGACCATCCGTCTGCCAATGCAGGAGCCATGGGTTCGATCCCTGGTCCAAGAAGATCCCACACACCATGGAGCAACTAAGCCCATATGCCACAACTATTGAGCCTGTGCTCTAGAGCCCAGGAGCTGCAACTACTGAAGCCCTCTTGCCCTAAAGCCCGTGCTCCAAAACAAGAGAAGCTACCACAATGGGAACCCCGTGCAATGCAACTAGAGAGTAGCCCCGACTTGCCCTAACTGGAGAAAAGACCTCGCAGCAGCAAAGACCCAGCACAGCCAAAAATAAATAAATAAAATTATATTTTAAAAAAATTACACAGAAATTATATCTGTATTTAAAATTCCTCATCTCATCCCTCTAAATCATACATGACTGCCTGCTAGCTGTGTCACTTCTTCAGACAGATTTTCGTTTAAAATGCTCGAAAAAAAGAACAGTAAAACGTTTGAAAATCCAGAGGCAACATTTAACAATTTATCTTGAGAGTAGAAAAGATTTTAAAATGTATGGAGTATAAATGACGTCATCGAACCACCTCTCCAAGACACCTCTAAGCTGGCCATTCACACTGACTAAACAAACAGTAGCTAGTTAAGGGGTGCCCACCCCAAGCTGGCCCTGGCACAGAATCTGGGTGGGTATGTTCCATGCCCTCCTGGAAACCCTGAAGCCCTGTTAAGCAGGTTGATTCCTCCAGTTTATCCGGCTGGAAACCGAGGTTCACTGAGGTTAATCGGATCCAAAATGACTCAGTGAGTAGGTGTTAGAGGCTGCGTCCAAACCCACGTGGTACATCAAAGCCCGTGTGTTTGCACCACTGTCTTCTGTGGCTATAAACCAGGGGCCACAGAGATAAATCCACGAACCTATGGACACCTTATCTTTGACAAAGGAGGCAAGGATATACAATGGAAAAAAGACAACCTCTTTAACAAGTGGTGCTGGGAAAACTGGTCAACCACTTGTAAAAGAATGAAACTAGAACACTTTCTAACACCATACACAAAAATAAACTCAAAATGGATTAAAGATCTAAATGTAAGACCAGAAACTATAAAACTCCTAGAGGAGAACATAGGCAAAACACTCTCCGACATAAATCACAGCAAGATCCTCTATGACCCACCTCCCAGAATATTGGAAATAAAAGCAAAACTAAACAAATGGGATCTAATGAAACTTAAAAGCTTTTGATACAAAGGAAACTATAAGTAAGGTGAAAAGACAGCCGTCAGATTGGGAGAAAATAATAGCAAATGAAGAAACAGACAAAGGATTAATCTCAAAAATATACAAGCAACTCCTGCAGCTCAATTCCAGAAAAAATAAATGACCCAATCAAAAAATGGGCCAAAGAACTAAACAGACATTTCTCCAAAGAAGACATACAGATGGCTAACAAACACATGAAAAGATGCTCAACATCACTCATTATTAGAGAAATGCAAATCAAAACCACAATGAGGTACCATTACACGCCAGTCAGGATGGCTGCTATCCAAAAGTCTACAAGCAATAAATGCTGGAGAGGGTGTGGAGAAAAGGGAACCCTCTTACACTGTTGGTGGGAATGCAAACTAGTACAGCCACTATGGAGAACAGTGTGGAGATTTCTTAAAAAACTGGAAATAGAACTGCCATATGACCCAGCAATCCCACTTCTGGGCATACACACTGAGGAAACCAGATCTGAAAGAGACACGTGCACCCCAATGTTCATCGCAGCACTGTTTATAATAGCCAGGACATGGAAGCAACCTAGATGCCCATCAGCAGACGATGGATAAGGAAGCTGTGGTACATATACACCATGGAATATTACTCAGCCGTCAAAAAGAATTCATTTGAACCAGTTCTAATGAGATGGATGAAACTGAGCCCCTTATACAGAGTGAAGTAAGGCCAGAAAGATAAAGAACATTACAGCATTACTAACGCATATATATGGAATTTAGAAAGATGGTAACGACAAACCCTATATGCAAACAGAAAAGAGACACAGAGATACAGAACAGACTTTTTGAACTCTGTGGGAGAAGGTGAGGGTGGGATGTTTCAAAAGAAACAGCATGTATAACTATTCTATTGGTGAAAAATCACCAGCCCAGGTGGGATGCATGAGACAAGTGCTCGGGCCTGGTACACTGGGAAGACCCAGAGGAATCGGGTGGAGAGGGAGGTGGGAGGGGGGATCGGGATGGGGAATAAGTGTAAATCTATGGCTGATTCATATCAATGTATGACAAAACCCACTGAAATGTTGTGAAGTAATTAGCTTCCAACTAATAAAAAAATTAAAAATAAATAAATAAATAAAAACCATTTTGAAAATAAAAAAATAAATAAATAAAAAATAAACCAGGGGCCATGGAGGAGGAATGGGAGGTTCAACTCCAGGCCTGCCCTGACACTGACACACTCCTTTTATACACACTGAGTCAGCGCATCATTTTTAAATGGGGGCTCCGAGAAAAAGTGCGTTTGATGAATGATTCTGCTGCTGAAATTATCCCTTTCACCACTACTATGTTTATACCATGACAACAAGATGTGTAACTCTGGAAGAAGATGAAGGACAGGGAAGCCTGGCATGCTGCAGGCCATGGGGTCACAAAGAGTCGCCCAGGACTTAGCGAATGAACGACAACAACAATAACAACAATGTGATGTGTATAATGTGGAATTGAACTTGTGACCCTGGGCTCAGCTTTGGTTCTAATCTCAGCTTGGACTAAGCTGTGTTCTTCCTGGAACTATTGATTCCCTGATTTCTATTGTGTGGGTCAGTGTTTTACTAGGTGTGTTTAGGAGATCCTGAGGGTCTCAGGAGAGGATGTCAGAAATCACAACCAGGGCAGGACCCTGGGGAGAGCAGGAAGAGTTGGAATGGAGGCAGAGGGTTCCAGGGCCCCCATCTCAACTCAACTTATAGGGAGAAGCTCATCCTTTTCCTTTTGTAAACATATCACTGATAGAGTATTTGTACTCTATTAAGTGATCTGAGATCTGCATTTTAAATTATTCTTTTATAACATTCTCCTTTTTGATCTTAATGATAAAAATAATAAAAATGTACCCATTTTTCTATTTTCAAGTAAATCCCAGACATCATATTATTCCATTTCAGTGCATGTCTCTAAAAGATAAAAGACTTTTTTTTTTCAAATATATATATTTTAAATTTCTTACCTTGACTCTGGACATAGATCTTATCCTTTGCATGCGGCTTTTGAAAAGGGGAGAAAGAAAAAGTAAATTTGATAATCCATTCCCATTGTTTCTTAGAAATAAAATGAAAGTCATAAAAATATCCTCTTGGAAAACATCGAAAAGAATCATCTACACAGCTGCTCATAGACTAGTTACTTTATAAGAGCAAAGAGTTACCTCTATTTTTAATGGGGGTTAGCCCATTAAAAAATGCAGCATTTCTAAGATAAGAAGCACAAAGATGTCCCTTAAATCAAGCACTATGCAATATTACAAATATCTGTAATATAGTTGCTATGTTAGTCGAAAAGTCATAAAGCTCAGACAGAAAACACGCCAGGGACAAAGCCTATCAAGTGCACATCAGGAGCTGAGGCTGAAGGTCGAAGTTTTTTTGGGAAATGTGGTTTGACGATACAAGTCCTTGAATAAGAGGGAGTACTTTCCCCACCTCTGGAGAAGAAAGGAGGAAGGGGCAGAAGAGAAGGAGGAGGAGGAAGTGAGAAGGAGAAGAAGACAAAGATGGAGGAGAAGATGGAGATGGAGGAAGAGATGGAGGAAGGGTACCAAATACGTTGAGAAACAGGAGGACAGGCATCAGGGGACAGATTCTTCCAGGAGGTGAATGGACTGGTCTGAAGGACCCTGTAAAGCATCTCCCCAAAATCCTCTTTGACATCAAGGTGATACTTGCATGATAACCTAGATATGGGTCCCCAGAGATAAACTCACTACTCCTGGTGATGTTTTCTGGTGGAACTTCACAAAACTGCTAGAGAGAAAAAGAATCCATTTCTCGAGCTCATATTGAAACAGTGACACAAATATTTTTAAAATCAGTGTTAGACCCCCAAGACAGAAGTTGCAGGAGCCGAGTGAGAAATCCACTTGTAAAGGGCGGCAGGGTCAAGTAGGTTCCAATGGGTGTTTCTCGTAAGTAGCCAAAGATATAGTCACCTGGATGAGAAAGTCTTAAAAGGTGCACTTTTTGGCCAGGAGGCCTAAATATCAGCTCCATGCATGAAATGACTAAACTAGGTAAAGAGCGGCCATCCCAGAAGTTGTCCGCTACCCTGAGCTCTGAATGTGTGTGTGTGTGTGTGTGTGTGTGTGTGTGTGTGGCGGGGGGTGCTCTGAGTGGTCCTTAAGGTGACCTGGAGACCATGTACGGCATGTGATCTGCTGATCCACTGTGACCTTCATCCTCAAATCAGTTTTGTGTTTTAGGAAACACATTCAAGGTGAGGCAGTCCCAAGAAGGGAGAGATTGATGAGGAGAAGTAGAAGTTACCCTGCCCTGTCCCTGCTGGACGGGAAGTCTCTGGCAGAGGCACCTTCCAGCCATGCTAGGACAACGGCTGATCAGAAGTTGGTACAGGGAGACCAGTCTCATTTCGCTTTTCACCTTAGCATGACATGTTACATTTAACCATCAGAGGCATCTGAGACCTCTAAAAGTCTTGCGTATCCTTCTCAATTCATCATAGAGGAGAGGCATCCTTTAAAACAAACAAACAAACAAAAAAAAACCCTTAAAATAGCAAGCCTCCAAAAAACCAAAAAGAAAAAAAAAAAAGTTTCAAAAACCTCTACTAGTTAAAAAAGATGTTAACTTAAATGGGAAAAAAAATGTATAATAGTAACCACTTGATGTCAGAATTTAGCTCAGAGCCCTAAAACATTCCTTTTTGTTTAATTATAATTTCAATAGAAAACTGAAGAAAATTGTATTGGAATGCAGTACAGGCTTAAGAACACCTCTTCTTTAACCAGCCCTAAAGGCTACAACATTGGCTTAGAAAATGTCTATAAGAAGGATATTGAAGTATGGCCAAAAATACACCCAGATGGCATTTTAACTTTAAAGGTAATACAATGTGTTTGACAAAAACAGATTCAATATAATTCTATAAAAATTCGATTCATGAAAGTCCGGCAACATGGAGTTTATAGCCTTGCTACTGTTTTTGTTAGAACTGTGCTGTGCAGTTAGAAACACATAAAATCCCTTTGGGGACTTCCTTGGTGTTCCAGGGATTAGAGTCCACTTTCCTATGCAGGGGATATGGGTTTGATTCCTGCTGAGGGATCAGGGAACTAAGATCCCACATGCCGTGGGGCAGCTAAGCCTGCACACCACAGGTAAGACCCTACACAGCCAAATAAATAAATAAATATTTATTTTAAAAAAGATATGCAGGATTTTTAGAAATAAATAAATAAACCCCAAAAGCTCCTCTCAAGAAAGCTCTTTTGAGCACAAACAAGATTAATTAATTAAATGAGTATTTCAACTCAATAAACAGAATAAATTGACTCTATCTAGAAACTTCTGGGTGTATCTGCTAATCTTTACCTATGTCTATGAGGATTATTTCCCCAGAATCTGTTGAACCCCCTCAAGTCTGACATAGGCTTTTAAAACATGTCATAAGTGATATCTGAAGATCTTACCCAGGCAAATCAAGAAAATAGAGGCACAGTATAAAAAAAATCTGCATCTGAGTTATTTTCAATCACTAAAAAGTGATCCAGCAAAAGCCATTTGGCTTATATAGATTTTGAAAATCATTCTCTATATTAAAATATTCTAAATACAAATCAGCATTCTTTGCTCAATATTTATTGCTGTTTCACTTGCCTTGAAATAACATGAGTTGAAGTCCTTACATATATATCATTTCCTTTGCAAGATGAGCTCACCGGTGCATAAAATGATAAAGAAGACTGTGTATATGTGTGTGTGTGTAGGAAGGGTGGAGAAGGAATATTCTCCATTTTTTTCCTCCATTTTTAATGTCTATGAGAAACCATTAACTTAATTTGACCCATTACTAGATATAAAAAGCCAAGGCCCTTTTGGATAAATACTTATGAATATATGGGACTTTGTAACAAACTTAAATACTCATTTATGTCTTTGTCTAATGGAATACCAGACAGATGACAACAACAAAAAGATTTCCCACTCTTTGAAATTAAACTTTACACCAAGTGGAAAGCATGATAAATATTATTGTTAAAAATCTGTGTACACTCAAAAAAAAAAAATCTGTGTACAGTTTCATCCTCTACAGATGGAAAAAACATTAATTTTTATTTTTAATTTCAATACAACTTCTGATGATGGATTTGTTAAAAGTCCTCTAAAGTAGTTATGAATGAGTTCAAAGAAATCTAAAACTCTCAAAATATATCACAAAACACAGAAACTGGGCACTTTTCAGGTGACACAGGTCTCTTCTTTTCTCCTTTTTCTTTTTCTCCCTAGAAATTGTTCTTAAGCAAGGAAAGAAAATAATGCCCAGGGAATTCCTTGATGATCCAGTGGTTAGGATTCAGCTCTTTCACTGACAGGGCCCTGGGTTCAATCCCTGCTTGGGGAACTAAGATCCTGTAAGCTGAGAGGCAAGGCTAAAAAATTTTTTAAAAGTTAAAAATAAAAAGGAGGGAACACGACATTTTCACGGAATTCCTACAACTGAACTAAGCCAAGACTTTTCAAGAAAAGGAAAAAAAAAAAATCCATGAATGAGATGAGGGGGAAATCTGAGAACTAAATTGGGGTCCGATTTCAGGGGATCCAATCTGGAACAGGCAATAAAAATGAAACTAAAATAACCCTGGGCAAAATGAATGTGTAACAGGTAATGTAGTCCAGTGACTCAAGAAATAGGAATGCCAACAGGAAAATCCCCATGAAGATTAAAAAAAAAAAAAATACAGTTAAATCTATGGAGTAAATAACGTGGAATCATTGGTGGTCTGGGGCTTCCCAGGTGGCGCTAGTGGTAAAGAATCTGCCTGCCAATGCAGGAGACATTAGAGACCTGGGGTTCGATCCCTGAGTTGGGAAGATTCCCCTGGAGGAGGGCATGGCAACCCACTCCAGTATTCTTGCCTGGAGAAGCTCATGGACAGAGAAGCCTGGTGGATTACAATCCACAAGGTTGCAAAGAGTCGGACACGACTCAAGCGACTTAGCATGTATGCAGAGATGATTTTTTTCATGCACACATTGCTGATTTTATTCAGGAGCTTCCCCTACCATTCTGTGCCTTAGCAATCTTTTGAATTAGAAGCAATGCTTCAGATCATGCCAAAAGTTTGTGCCCCAGGTCATGGGAAAGGTTAACTTAGAATCTATACTTTGAAATTGATGAGTTTTTCCATCCTTTGGAAAAACTTTAAAACTTTTCAATTCCCAGGGATCTCACATGGGGGGAAAAATGCAAAGAACACTTGCAGTTCTATCAAGAAATCTCTGAAGGAAGCCAATCTTAATAGAAGTTATTAGAAATGATTAGCCCCCTAGGATATGACCATTCCCTGAGCTTCCTTTGCAGCCTATTTGCAGGGAAGGCCAGCATTACAAACTAGGGTTTCCAAAGATGAAACAAAGAAAGCTAATGTTTCCTAAGTTTCCACTGTAGTAGAAGCTCTAATAAAAGATGTGGTCTGTGTAGCTTCTGTCAATGTGATTTTTCAAAGATGATCAGATATAAAGCAGTGGGCCATGCAGGAAGAAGAAGTAATAAGCAATTCTCAGGACAACGAACTTCAACAATTAGGCAAGAGGCAGCCCATTCAGGTTAGAACAGAACTAACACAGACATTGGCCTTTTGAGCTCACCTGTGCCATGAACCGGGCATATGACAGCCAATGAGATCTGTCTGGCTTTCTGTATGTCAACTTCCAAAAGAACTGTGATGAGTATAGGTACACAATGAAAGGAAAATTACTCTAAGTATCGCCTAACTGCTTCCAGAAAGTTATTTTTCTTTAAGGAGTGCCAAGGCAGGGTAGATACATCAGGGCTCCGGAGGCAGTGACTCAGTTTCCAAATTAAAAATAAAAAAAACCACTAAAAAGTAACAATGCCAGGAAGCTTAGCTCAGCACTAAACTCAGCAAAGAGTACCCATGTGACATGTTGGTTGTTCTGAATCTGATAATTGCATCAAGCAATATTGACTCAAGCTCACAATTTTGCAAAAATAGTTAACAAATAAATATTTGAATTTAGAATAAGTTCTCTTAGCTGAGTACTTATTAGAAAAAAGGCATATGAGCAGTGAAGTTAGACTTTACACAGGACTGTGGGGTTTTGAGCCCAATGGAGACAAATTAAACCACACTCGTTGCTTCTGCAGAGAGAAAAGGCTTCAGTTAAGATTATATCTATACCGAATTTGTTTTTAATTATTCTGGTGAAATAGTTACAATTTCTGGTAAAACCCTGGTGAGTTTAGAGAAAGCATTCTGAACACGGACTAGAATTACAAGTACCCAAATTTGCATTCTGAAGGTCTGTTACTGTGGCAAGAAAGCAAAGTTGTTTTTAGACTAGTTTTAAATTTGTACTATGCCTAGATCACAGTTAGACATGTGTGATGAATCAAATTTCTAAACACACCAAATCAAAGGTAAAATATCACAAAACAACAGAGTAATACTATCCCAAAACATAACCGATGTTGAACTTGGGTGATAAATACTAATGACATAGCAAGCAAACCTAGTAAAAGGCCCCCTGGGACAGTGCTCCCTTACAAAGTAGGCAGAAAATCACATTAAGACTGATAAAAACAACACTAAAAAAATAATGACCAGCCCAAACAAAGCCATTCCAATTAAAACAGATAAAACTTTCTTTATCGAAATCCAATCAAACTAATTTGTGCAGAGTCAGAGAGAGGCGGGTAGATGATCATAAACACAACCTCCAAAATAATGTTTCTTTTTTTTTTTCTTATTGCCTTTTTAAAAAAATTGAAGTATAGCTGATTAGCAGCACTGTGTTCATTTCAAGTATACAGCAAAGTGATTCAGTTATACATACATATATTTTTTTTCAGATTCTTTTCCCTTTTAGGTTGCTACAAAATATTGAGACAGTTCCCTGTGCTATACTGTACGTCCCAAAATAACATTTCCAAAGGAATATCCTAGCTTTCTCAGAGGGCTGAAATTAGCTGGTTTGCAAAATAAACTCTCTCTTTGCTCATTTTTGTTATTATTTCTTCCACTACCAGATACTGTAGAAGAATATGTTTTAGAAATCTTGAACAAGGTGCTCAGCACACGCATGTCTGTGGTATGTTGCACTGTTCAATACTGCAGCTCTGGGCACATGAGTCCACTGGGTCCTTGAAGTAGAGCTGGTCTGGATGAAAGTGTGCCCCTCAAGTGTAAAATGTACACTCAATTTCAAATACTTAATATCCCCCCCAAAATGCAAAATATCTCATTGGTTATTTTTATATTGCTCAGGTGTTGAAATCATATTTTGGATATAGTAGGCATGCAGTTAAGAACGTGGCCTTGGGGACTTCCCAGGTGGTCCAGAGGTAAAGAATCTGCCTTCCAATGCGGGGAACACTGGTTGATCCCTGGTCCGGGAACTAAAAATCCCACATACCATGGAGCAACTAAGCCCGTGTGCCACAACTAAGGTCTGGTGCAACCAAAAAAAAAAAAAAAAAATTAAGAATGTGGCCTTGGCCAAGACAGGTACTGCTCATGCCCTAGGCTTCTAGAAATAATCTATGTGATTCCTAAGGGCATGTATTGCTTAGGGTGGGGCCAGTCACAGCTAATAGTCTTAGGTGGGGGCTGGCATGCCAGGAAGACCACCCATGTGATGGAAGGTGGAAACTTTGGGTCAAGTGGTATCAATCCACTTGGGAGACTGGATTCAACCATGTAGTCAAACAATCAAGTCTATGTAACGAGCCCCAGTATGAACTTTGGACACCAAACAAGTGAGCTTCCTGGGCTAGCAAAACTCAGTGTATACTGTCTCAGATCAATAACTGGAAGTTAATTCATGTCTCTGCAAATGGCACAATTTCTTTTTCTCATGGCTGAGTAATATTTCATGGTATATATGTGTCACATCTTCTTTACCCATTCCTCTGCTTATGGATATTTAGGTTGCTTCCATGTCTTAGCTGTTGCAAATAGTGCTGCGATAAGCATTGGGATGCATGTATCTTTTGGGATTACGGTTTTCTCCAGGTATATGCCCACCAGTGGGATTGCTGGGTCATATGGCAGTTCTATTTTAAGTCTGTCACACAGAGTGAAGTCAGAAAGAGAAATATTATATGTTAATGCATATATGTGGAATCTAGAAAAAGGTACAGATGAACCCATTTGAAAAGCAAAAATAGAGACACAGAAGTAGAGAATAAACACCAAGGTGGGGAAGGAGGGTGGGACGAACTGGAAGATTGGGACTGGTGTATCTATACTACTATGTATAAAATAGGTAACTAATGAGAACCTACTGTATGGTTCAGGGAACTCTACTGTGTCCTCTACGGTGATCTAAACAGAAACAAAATTTAAAAAAGGGGGGACATATGTGTCATACAGCTGACTCACTTTGCTGTACAGCGGAAATTGACACAAAATTGTAAAGCGACTATACACCAGGAAAAATTGCTTTAAAATGACTGGAGATTAACATGACCACAGGTGGATAACCAGAGGGCACAGTCTTGGCTCCACCAGGGAGAAAGCCATGGAGGATCAGCCCCTGTGTCTCTACCTTTGGCTGATTTTAGTCTGTATCCTTTCCCAGCAATAAACCTGTGAGTATAATAACACTCAGTGACTTCTGAATAAATTCTCAAACTTGAGGCTGGTTCTGGGGACCCCCTGAACTTGCAGTTGGTATCAAAAGTGAGGGCAGTCTGTGCAGGCTGGCTTATCTTTCACAGGTTGGCTAACTCCAGGAGGTGGATTAGGTAAAACAGATCATTAAAACTGATTTTCCATGTTTCCACTTACTTTTTAAAATGTGGCAACCAGAAAATTTTAAATTAGATCCATGGCCCACCTTTGTAGGTTGCACTGAACCTCTCCTATAGTACTGGTATCAAGGGAATGCCTGTGGGGACTTCCCTGGGGATGCAGTGGTTAAGTGGTGTGAGGACACTGCCAATGCCGGGGCACGGGTTCAATTCCTGACCAGGGAACTAAGATCCCACAGGCCACATGGCAGAGGCAAAAAAAAAATTTTTTTAGTAAAATTAGATTTTTTTTTAATAAAATTAAAATTTTTTAAGAGCATGCATGTGTTTTTATACAAATGAAGCTTGAGAAAATATAAGTTTTAGGCCAGCTTTTATGCTCAAAGCTGTATTTATCTACACAGACTCTAATGAAATCACAAAAGCAGTAAGGAACAAAGGCTGTAAATCTTTCTTTCTAATCTGGGATTATTGGAACTTGATTCTGGTCTGATTGTAATTAGAAAGGATTAACTATATTTATACCTGAGCCAAGCCTGCTCACCAAAATAAAGAAGAAAGAATTAAAAACAAAAGCTGGCAGTTCAATAATGAAGACCAAACCTTAATTATTCAAAAACTGCATCACTGTTCAGAACTCATAACTACAAACAGTCTTTCCACAAAAACCCATCTCAAAGAATTCCAAAGATATGGCTGAACAGTGAACCTTTATATTATTTCTATATACTCTTTATTTTTAAAAACTAATCAAATAAAGATACTGAGCTGAACTTTATTGAAAAATCATCCACCAAAACAAACAAACAAAAATTCCAAAAAGCTGTATTTTAAAAAAAAAACAGGTTCACATTAGAATTTAATAACTAACTCCACCACTTTAAATTATAAAAATAAAGTCATCCTTTCTGCTATGAGTTTTTAGGATACTGCCTCTGATATCATCCAAAACCAAACAAGTTTTGCTGACTTCTCCCATTTTTCTTCAAATGCCTTGTTATTATATTCGGGAAAGTATCTTTCTGAAAACAAAGACTGCTAACCCAGGATTAGAGTGTGACTGACCTCCTGGGTGACAGGCAAATGGCCAACTTGATCTTGAAATGAAAGATGATCCTTCCAGGAATTCCCTAGTGGTCCAGTGGTTAGGACTCTGTGCTCCCACTGCACTGCAGCGGCTCAGGGCTCACTGCAGTGGTCGGGGAACTAAGATCCAGCAAGCCCCTCAGCCCAGCCAAAAAAAAAGAGATGACTCTTCATATAGGACACTGCTAGCTATTATCACCAGGACTGCAAAGTCGGCCCCAAATGTAATTGAACTATGCGTTTACCACTGCTTTCTCATCATCACGTCTAAAAGTTAATCCCATCTAAGAATAATCATTTCCACGCTTGGAGTATCACTTGACACTGCTGCCTCCTACATATGTTATCTCCAGCTGCACTCCTTTCTGACCACAGCTGGATAGTTACGCCTCAGGTTCCATCTTTGTCTCTAATTCAATGTGTCTGTAACTCAAAGGCGCCATACCCCTCCCTTTCCTCATCTAAACTCCTTGACTCAAGTTCTTCCAACTTATTCATAAAATGTTAACATCCCTGAGGCCCTTTTTATTCTTCCTTACACACTATGACCTTCCTGCCAACAAGTGGATCCATAACAGGCAGCTTATGTTGAAAAAAAAAAAAAAAGGCTTTTACCCAAGGAATATTTGCAGGTTCAGTTCAGTTCAGTTCAGTAGCTCAATCGTGTCTGACTCCTTGTGACCCCATCAATCGCAGCACGCCAGGCCTTCCTGTCCATCACCAACTCTTGGAGTTTACTCAAACTCATGTCCGTTAAGTAGGTGATGCCATCTAACCATCTCATCCTCTGTCGTCCCCTTCTCCTCCTGCCTTTAATCTTTCCTAACATCAGGGTCTTTTCAAATGAGTCAGCTCTTCGCATCAGGTGGCCAAAATATTGGAGTTTCAGCTTCAGCATCAGTCCTTCCAATGAATATGCAGAGTTGATTTTCTTTAGGATGGACTGGTTTGATCTCCTTATAGTCCAAGGGACTCTCAAGAGTCTTCTCCAACACCACAGTTCAAAAGCATCAATTCTTCTGCACTCAGCTTTCTTTATAGTCTAATTCTCACATCCACACACGACTACTGGAAAAACCGTATTTGCAGGTAAATGGCACATAAGCTCAGGTAAATGGAATGGTCACTCTGTGTGCACCTGAAACTATCACTGACAGAGCAGTGAACAGATCTCTGCCAATCTTGGAGACACATAGATTTTACAGACAAAGGTGCCGTTTAAATTAAGAAGTTAAGGGATCCCAGCCTGGTGCTCTGTGATGACCTACAGGGGTGGGAGGGTAGGATGGAAGGGAAGCTTAAGAGGGAAAGGACTCCAGACAGCTGGAGTCTCATATTTGCTACTCTATTCAATCTGCTTCCATATGTTGTTTAGGCTGAAGTATAGAAAGAAAATTCTGCTTCCTGCTGATAGGTAGTTGAAATGGGGAGGAGTATTTTAATCTGAGCCTTTCCTGAGCCTTTTTCAGATCATTATGGGTTTTATTCTTGGATATGACACCAAACACTTGCTCTTTGGAAGAAAAGCTATGATCAACCTAGACAGCATATTAAAAAGCAGAGACATTATTTTGCCGACAAAGGTCTGTTTAGTCAAAGCTGTGGTTTTTCCAGTAACCATGTATGGATGTGAGAGTTGGACTATAAGAAAGCTGAGCACTGAAGAATTGATGCTTTTGAACTGTGGTGCTGGAGAAGACTCTTGAGAGTCCCTTAGACTACAAGGAGATCCAACCAGTCCATCCTAAAGGCAATCAGTCCTGAATATTCATTGGAAGGACTGATGCTCAAGCTGAATCTCCAATACTCTGGCCACCTGATGCAAAGAACTGACTCATTGGAAAAGACCCGGATGCTGGGAAAGATTGAAGGCAGGAGGAGAAGGGGACAACAGAGGATGAGATGGTTGGACGGCATCACTGACTCGATGGACATGAGTTTGAGCAAGCTCTGGGAGTTGGTGATGGACAGGGAAGTCCATGGGGAAGTCCACTGGCGTGCGGCAGTCCATGGGGTCACAAAGAGTCAGACACGACTGAGCGACTGAAATGATGGCACCAAAACGCAACAAATGGTTATTTCTCAAATGTGAGTTGCAAGACGGAACCTGAAATTACATCACATTCTGATACATTAAAATCCAAGGTCTATCTTGCACCTTGATGGTTCTGTTATCTATGTATCGTTCTGTAGTGCCACCTATTCGTCTTTTGAAAAATATTGATTGACTGAGTGACAGAGGTCTTCCTAACATGGAACCATTTCATTAAACAGCATCCAAAAAAAAAAGTCTCATTTGTTAACATGACCACTGATCTCATCCAGAAAGGCTGCACAGGGAAGCGGTCTGCCTCTTGGCAGTTTGTGTGGGTGCTCAGCCTCTCAGTTACCGCCAACACTTTGCCATCCCGAGGTCTATAGCCCGCCAGGCTCTTCTGTCCTGGGATTTTCTATCAAATTCTAATTTTTGCTTGAAAATTCAAATGGTATCACTGGCAATAAATACTACTCATTATTTTTCTGGAAGCGACTTCACTCAATTATCTTATTTTTAAGGAAATGACTAAATGACTGCCAGATGCCCAAGTCTGAGGAAACATAATTTGACTACCAGTCTTTCAGATTAAAAAAAAAAAAATCCTATGAAGAAGTAACTGGTTCAGTCTACAACCCCAACATCCCACCAGGGCTTTTGCTCAAGATAACCCCATCCTTCACTCAGACCCAGCAGAAAGAGCTGATGTATACTTCCCGTGTCATCACACAAAACATTTTTAAAAATGTATTCCAAGGTTAATATTTGAGAAAATCAATAATTTTTACGCTTCATCGAGGACATTCTTAAGCGAAACTGGCTCTTGTTTTTTAACTATAAGTGGGTGGTGGTGAATAATCCATGGGTACCCCTGCCTTCATGAGGATGAAGGCATCAGTGTTTTCCTCACCTGTGCTCTCCACATGGTGAAAAAGGTTTTTGCCTTTCATCATGCCTCTGATAAAGTCTGAGCATTATGAAGGAAATCGGTGTGACTCTGTAGAGATCCTGAGAGAGTCCCGGGGAAAGCCCTTTGAGAACCACTGGTATATCACTGCTGTAAGGCCGATGAATAGTCAAACTGATACAGACATGAAACTAGCAGCCAGGAAGCTTGCTATTTTTCATTCATTACATTGCGCTGAAAAATGCCCCCTCGGATTCTCTGCCTGGGGGGTTTGAGGTGGAGGAGAAGAAAAAAAAGACTCTCCCCACTCTGGCTGCAGGGGATCTTCAAGTGCATGCGGTACTCTGGGCTTTGGTAAAGGACCACCATTCCCACAAAAGACTGTGTTTGCCCTTGTTGCATTGTAGCCGTTTCCAAGCATAAGGTTTTATGAGTTGAAATCCTATAGATAAAGAATGCACATAGCCAGCAAAATGCCACCGACAGGAATAATGCCTCCAGATGACAAGGGTGTAAGTGTTGTGCACAATGATTGGCTGGCAAAGCCCAGGGGCCAGCAATCCTGGTGGCCCAGGCACACTGCAGGGGTTCACCACCTGAGAAAACAGCCTCGTGCCTACGGTCCACCCAAGGAAAGCGGCATTTCGGCTGGCTTTTTTCTCTAGTTTTGCATACACCGGCTCCACCAGGGCTCTACAGAGGATTTAGACTCCTGCCAGCTCCTCTCACCTGCCCCCTAAGTTGTAATGAATTCAGAAAGTCAATAAGGGCATTAACTTGCAGAGCGACAAAGCCCTCTGCTTGTTAATGCTCATCAAATAAGAGCCCAGCCTAGGAAACTCCAGGTGCCACCTAAGGGGCTACTTATGCAATCAGATTTTCTCAATGTGTACGAGGATGCTGCAACATTTACAGTGTGATTTGTAAACCATCGCATCTGAGCACACAAAAGAAGAACTGACAAAGCATGAAAACTGGGTATTGGGCTATTTTTGCTACTCAATTAGAACATCAGAAAAAAAAAATCAGTGAAGGTTTAAGAGTACCTACGCAAATTAAAAAAAAAAAGTCAATATATGAGAAATATAATACACCATGATGGCCTCCACGGACGGGCAGTGCCGATAGGAAGTTTGTCAGATCTTTAATAAAACTGCCTTCCTGTTCTCCAATCCTGCAACTTCACCAGCACTGCCCAAATCAAAACACGAAAGGAACACCTACCCACTGTCTTTGTGCCATTTCCTTCATCGACTCCGTGAAAGCGACAGCAAATCTAGGAAAGTGAACAAAAAGAATGATAACAATTAGGGCAGAATCTAATTAACATAACTGAGAAACAGCGCTCTGGAACAAATGGTGAGAGACAGGTGAGAAGTGGAATTTACAGCTCAATCAATCTTTATTAGTCATGGTCGTTGGCTATTAGGTCTCATCTCCACTCACATCCAAAAAAAGAAGTTGTGTGGGCAGGAAATAAACAAATGAAGCTCAAAGCTTCCTATTTTTCTTGCTCCTTTATGGAAGGAGAGAGAAGCAGAGATAACGATAGAAAGCAAGATGGATGAGAGAAGCAAGGAGCTTCTTAATATTCAGGGGCAGGATATGTGGTTCACTGACTTTGCTAAAGGAAGACTAGGCTGAAGTGCTCAAGATTTATTGAATGTTCATGGACAAAGAATGTGAATGTCCCCACTCACTGAGAGTTGCGTGTTTCCAGAAGCAGGACTGGGTACCCACAGAATGAACCAGGTATGGAGCCAGAAAGTAAGAGAGTTCAAAATATAGAGAGGGCTCGTCGAAAGGATGCAGAAGTCAACTCAAAATATCTCCGATGGCCATAGCTGGGGTGATTTGGGCACCAAAAAAAGTAATAGGAGCTACAGAGTCAAATATTGAGTTGGCCAAAAATTCATTCTGTAAGAGTGAAGTAAGCCAGAAAGGAAAATACCAATACAGTATACTAACACATATATACGGAATTTAGAAAGATGGTAACGATAACCCTATATGCGAGACAGCAAAAGAGACACAGACATATAGAACAGTCTTTTGGACTCTGTGGGAGAGGGTGAGGATGGGATGACTTAGGAGAATGGCATTGAAACATATATATTATCAAGTGTGAAACAGATTGCCAGTCTAGGTTGGATGCATGAGACAAGTGCTCAGGGCTGGTGCACTGGGATGACCCAGAGGGATGGGATGGGGAGGGAGGTGGGAGGGGGGATCAGCATGGGGAACACATGTACACCCATGGCAGATTCATGTCAGTGTATGGCAAAACCACTACAATCTTATAAAGTAATTAGCCTCCAATTAAAATAAATAAATTTATTTTAAAAAATTTATTCTGTAAGATGGCACGAAAAAACCCAGACAAACTTTTTGGCCAACCCAATAAAATAAAATAAATAGCCATGAGTCCATGTTGATGTAACTGCATAAATAATTTAACAAGTAACTAGGGTCAAACAGACAACCCTTCCTTGTAGTAGAATTCCAATTAACCAGTGTAGGAGTGGTAAAAATAGAAAATCATTATTATACAAAACAGCACAGTAAAAAATGTTGCAGCAAAGAGCCATTAATAGGGAATTCCCTGGCAGTTGAGTGGTTAGGACTTGGTGCTTCTGTGGTCAGGACCCAGATACAATCCCTGATTGGAAAATTAAAGCCCTGCAAGCTGCACACACAGCATAGTCAACAAAAACAGTCATTATTATGTGATTCTTCCCCTGTGGCATGACCCAGAAAGGGGAGCTTGTATTCCCCTGTCTGTGTCTTCTCCAAGCCTTCCCTTCTCCCCTCCCACTTTTACAACCAGCAACCGATCCCAGACATAGCCAATCGCATGCCCCTTACTTAAGGGAGAAATATGGAATCCTTCCCTTTGTGTATGTTAAACATGAGCAAAGAGGACCAGACCACATTAAATCTTGCATCTGAGTCCAGTAGGCATTGGAGAATCCAGGGAGATGTTCTCTATGCCCCCCGCAAACATTGACGAAAAGATAAAATCAACTGTATTCTAAGGCCATCAACTTTTTTTTAAAAAAATGAGGATAAAAAGGAGAGACAAGCAGCTAAACAGCAGTTACAAGGAGTGTAGAAACCTTCAATGGTGGAAAAACTGCAAAAATGAGAAACTTAAGAACCAAACAAAGAACATCTTGCCTGCCACACTTCCGGGTCCCTAGTTCATTTCACATCTGCTAATATTATTTTCCACTAGTAGTCACACAACTACCAGAACTTCTGCAAGATGTTAGGGCACCCCACATGGCAAGTGACAGCCTCACACTGTCAAAAAAGAAAAGATCCCAAGAACCGAGAAGAGCCATTGAACAGAGAACGAGGTCAGTGACGCTAAGACTGCATTGTATCCCATAAGAGCATTGATGAATACATGCACAAGTGCAGTCCTCAGGCTTTTGTGGAAAGGGAAATCCACTCATTTTGGCAAGCCTGACGCTCTCCCTTCCTGTGAGAAAGTCAGCTCCACATGTGCTGGAACACTGCTCTGCTCACATCCACCGCCCCAGCCCCTTGGAGCGTCTGGCACCCAGAAGGCAAAAATATCTGCCGGCTGAATGAATGATTAAGCAAGAGAACGAACAGTGTTGCCCTAAATTCCAACAGGAAACAGGTAAGGGTGAGAAAAGAGTGGAGAGAGGGAGAAAAGAAACGAAAAATGTCCGAAGTGTGCAGAGCGGACTCTGTGCATCATAGCCCGGAGGCTGACGGTGACTGTTCCTACCTACGTAATGGTCCCCACCATCACATCCTGCTCATTCAACACCCAGGATGAGGCATCAGTAGGAGCTACAGCATATTTAAGACAACAGGGAAGGATGAGATTCTTGGGAGGGTTTTCATCAAAGGTGCATGGGAAAATGTTCCAGGAGTCAGGAGGGTCAACTGGAATTAACTTGCCAGACATGTCATTTATTTCAGAGCTGCAGATAACAGTCTTTATTGTGGCCCCTTATTTAGAAACAGTAGCCCTGGCTTTACACTCACCTAACAAATAACCTTTTAAAAGAGTTCCTAGCCCAAAGATCCTCAGAAGAAAAAGACATTTAAAATAACATGTGCTAAGTCACTTCAGTCATGTCTGACTCTGTGCAACTCTATGAACTGTAGCCTGCAAGGCTCCCCTAGCCATAGGATTCTCCAGGCAAGAATACTGGAGTGGGTTATTTCCTCATTTCAACTATTTACAATAGGCAAGACATGGAGACAACCTACATATCCATCAACAGACGAATGGATAATGAAAATGTGGTACATACATATATTGGAATATTACTTGGCCACAAAAAAGAATGAATAACGTCATTTGCAACAACATGGATAGGCCTGGAGATTATCATACTAAGTGAAGTCAGTCGGACAGAGAAAGGCAAATATGTAATATCACTTTTATGTGGAATCTAAAATTTGACAGAAATGAACTTATCTATGAAACAGAAACAGACTCAGGGGCATAGAGAACGGACTTGTGGTTGCCAAGAGGGAGGGATGGATGGGGAGGTTGGGCTTAGCAGATACAGACTATCATATATAAAATGGATAAACAATAAAGTCCTCCTGTATGGCACAGGGAACTATATTCAGTATTCTGTGATAATCTATACCAGAAAAGAATATTAAAAAGGATGTACATGTGTATAACTGAATCACTTTGCTTTACAGCAGAAATTAACACAACATTGGAAACCAACTATACTTGAGTAAAAAATAAAAGAAATACTATCTGAGGTAACCATAAACAGAAACACATATCTTAGGAAAAATGTAAAAACTACCACTTTTGCACTTTTTTTGAATACTGCCATTTCAAAACATATTTACATTGACAAAGAATTCTGTTTGTCAAAAACATCTTCAGTAACACTAAGTAGCTCAAAAGCCATATGAAATTACTGGCATTCAACCATTTTTGACCTACAAAACAGTAATTTCGTGTGGTTTAACCTACTAATGTGCTATAGATTTCATAATCGTGGAAGTATTTATGAGGCAATTCATTCCATACAAACAACTGCATTTTCTTGCAAGGTTAAGTTTTTCTAATAGGCACCTGGATGAGCCTTCACTAAGCAATTTTCACTAGTTTCAAATACTCCTTATTTAATTTTTGTATTTATAACTACCAAATACTTATTACAATGTTCAGAAGCCAAAAAAGTGGGTGCTAAAATAAGTTCGCATACTATACCCTACAGGAAAAAAAGTTTTATTTTATTTTATTTTTTTTGCTGTTTTATAATGTGCTTTTATTATTATTTTTTCCATTTATTTTTATTAGTTGGAGGCTAATTACTTTACAATATTGTAGTGGTTTTTGTCATACATTGACATGAATCAGCCATGGATTTACAAGTATTCCCCATCCCAATCCCCCCTCCCACCTCCCTCTCCACCCGACTCCTCTGGGTCTTCCCAGTGCACCAGGCCCGAGCACTTGTCTCATGCATCCAGCCTGAGCTGGTGATCTGTTTCACCCTAGATAATATACATGTTTCGATGCTGTTCTCTCGAAACATCCCACCCTTGCCTTCTCCCACAGAGTCCAAAAGTCTGTTCTGTACATCTGTGTCTCTTGGAAAAAGAGTTTTAAATACTAAAAAAGTTGAGGGAATTTCCTGGTGGTCCAGTGGTTAGGACTCCGAGCTTCCACTGCAGAGGGTACAGGTTTGATCCCTGGTCTAGCAATTAAGATCTTGTTTGTTGCATGGCAAGGCCAATCAATAAATAAAATTTAAAAGTTGAAAAGTATACCTTATAGAAAAAATGTAAGTATTCACATAAACACCTGTCATAAAGCTAGACAAGCTCAATACTTTGTTCTATAAAAAACTGTGCTGTATCGTGTCAGACAAAAAATCTATGATTCATGCAACTTCCCTGCCCACTAACTTCAATCAATAGCTCCCAAATAAAAATCAATGTGTGTTTTAGTAATAACACAATGAATAATGCTAATGATAATATCATAAGATGATTCATTCCATACTGTTTCTCCCAAGAAGAATGATTTTCCTTCTAAAAGACAATGCATTACAGACTGAAGGAATCTAAAGACATTAAAATTTTAGGGTGTAAAAACAACAACAAGAAGAAAACTTGCAGTGATACATCAACTTTCAAGGCGAGCTAGCACTGTTTTCATGCCTTTATTTATTGTAAAACACACACACAAACACAGAGGGTACTCCTTATGTTAAAAAGGTTGCATTGCCACATTTGTTTCCAGGAAGTCTTCAGGAAGAAGTTGGGTCCTGCAACGCAATTACATCCAACTGTGACCCTAGTTTTAAGGAGCAAGACTGACACGTATCTTAACCAAAAGACACTGGGGGTGCCAAGTTTCAACAGTACATGAACCATGAACTTCCAGATGTTCAAGTTAATTTTAGAAAAGGCAGAGGAACCAGAGATCAAGTTGCCAACATCCACTGGATCACCGAAAAAGCAAAAGAGTTCCAGAAAAACATCTATTTCTGCATTATTGACTATGCCAAAGCCTTTGACTATGTGGATCACAACAAACTGTGGAAAACTCTTAAAGAGATGGGAATATCAGACAACCTGACCTGCCTCCTGAGAAATCTGTATGCAGGTCAAGAAGCAACAGTTAGAACTGGACATGGAACAACAGACTGGTTCCAAATTGGGAAAGGAGTATGTCAGGCTGTATATGTCACCCTGCTTATTTAACTTATATGCAGAGTACATCATCAGAAATGCTGGACTGGATGAAGCACAAGCTAGAATCAAGACTACCGGGAGAAATATCAATAACCTCAGATATGCAGATGACACCACCCTTATGGCAGAAAGTGAAGAACTAAAGAGCCTCTTGATGAAAGTGAAAGAAGAGAGTGAAAATGTTGGCTTCAAACTCAACATTCAGAAAATGAAGATCATGGCATCTGGTCCCATCACTTCATGGCAAATAGATGGGGAAACAGTGGAAACAGTGACAGACTTTATTTGGGGGGGCTCCAAAATTACTGCAGATGATGAGTGCAGCCGTGAAATTAAAAGACGCTTGCTCCTTGGAAGAAAAGTTATAACCAACTTAGACAGCATATTAAAAAGCAGAGACATTATTTTGCCAACAAAGGTCCCTCTAGTCAAGGCTATGGTTTTTCCAGTAGTCATGCATGGATATGAGAGTTAAACTATAAAGAAAGCTGAGCACCAAAGAATTGTTGCTTTTGAACTGTGGTGTTGGAGAAGACTCTTGAGAGTCCCTTAGACTACAAGGAGATCCAACCAGTCCATCCTAAAGGCAATCAGTCCTGATATTCATTGGAAGGACTGATGCTGAAGCTGAAACTCCAATACTTTGGCCACCTGATGCGAAGAACTGACTCATTGGAAAAGACACTGATGCTGGGAAAGATTGAAGGCGGGAGGAGAAGGGGACAACAGAGGATGAGATGGTTGGACGGCATCACTGACTCAATGGACATGAGTTTGAGTAAACTCTGGAAGTTGGTGATGTACAGGGAAGCCTGGCGTGCTGCAGTCCATGGGGTCGCAAAGAGTCGGACACGACTGAGCAAATGAACTGAACTGAACTGAACTATGCTGTACAATAGAACTTGGAGTTCTGTCCTTGGTATGGATCAGAAATGGGACAATTATTTTTGAAGAGGCCAGGATTCCCTAACCACAGTTCCTTAGCCACAGAAGAGTTACAGATGAGCCACAAAAAATCCAAGGCTGGCCACATACTGGGGACATGGAAACAACCTAAATACACATCAATAGACAAATGGATACATAAAATGTAGCATGTGACTTCCCTCGTGGTCCAGGGAAGAATCCACCTGCCAATGCAGGGGACAGGGGTTGGATCCCTGGTGGGGCAAGATCCCACATGCCACAGAGCAACAAAGCCCATGCGCTCTAACCACTGAGTCCACATACTGTAACAGAAAGTAGCTTCTGCTCGCCCCAACTAGAGAAAGCCTGTGTGCAGCCAGGAAGACCCAGAGCAGCCAAAAATAAATAAATAAATTTTTTTAAAAAAGAAAAGAAAACGTGGCATGCACATACAGTAGAATACCATTCGGCCTCTAGGAAGGAGAACATACGGCCGTCTGCAACAACATGGATGAACCTGGGGCATACTTAGGCTCAGAGAAACAAGCCAGACGTTGATGGACAAATGGGGGGGGGTGACTCCACCAATATGTGGAATCTAAAATAGGCAAACTCAAAGAAGCATGAGTAAGATGAAAGAAGGTAGGGGAGGGAGAAACAGGAAGGCATTAGCCAAAGAGCACAAAGTTTCAGGAACTTCCCTGGTGGGCCAGTGCTTAGGACTCCATGCTCCCCACTGCAAGGGGCACTGGTTCCATCTCTGGTTGAGGAACTAAGAGAATAAATCTTAAGCATTTAAGTAAATCTCACCATAAGGGGAAAAAAAAATCTCTTTTCTATTTAATTAAATTTGTAGCTATATGAGATGATGGATGTTCACTAAATTTGCTGTGATAATCATTTCAAATCAAATCATTATGCCATTCACCCCTGATGGCTCAGTCAGTAAAGAAGTTGCCTGCAATGCAGGAAAGCTGGGTTCAGTTCCTGGGTTGGGAAGATCCTTGGGAGAGGAAAATGACAACCCATTCTAGTATTATTGCCTGGGAAATCCCATGGACAGAAGAGCCTGGCAGGTTAAGGTCCACAGGACTACAAGAGTCAGACAGGACTTAGCAAGAAACCACCACCTTAAACAGATACAGTTCTGCATGTCAATTATATCTCAATAAAACTGTAAAAATGAAAACATTCTACTTGGGCATTTGCATTCTACCCGATGCAAAGTTGACCCTAAATTGTGTGCTAATAAACCTTGAGTTTACCCTTATTCACTCTTTGCAATAATTCTCTCTCTTCCACCGCAACAAACATTCTAAGAACATTCATCCAATATTAACTCAAGTCAAAGAACTGTTCAAGACCAGTAACTTGTTTACAATGACTATTCCTGGTAAAATGAACATGTGCTGACTGAATGAGAAAATGAAAGAAAGAAATTGGTTTTTTAGGGTAAGATATAAACCTCCCAAACTACTGGTTTACTCCATTGTTTTGTGTTATCCAAAAGGGTCATCCAAAAGGGGTAAACGCTTAACTCCTGTGAAATTCTCTTAAGTATTACCTGGCTTCTTCAAGGACTTTTCCCATCACTTTGTTTTTATCTCCCTGGTTAACATCTTCATTTAAATCAGTTCCACCAAAGATGATCCCAAAAGGAATTCCATTACCTGCAAAATTAGGGGACACTTAACAAAACAGTTTACCTTTAAAACACCCTCTCAGTAATTATCCCCAAGCATTGATAGAAAAAACCAAAGTTCCCAAAGTCCGTATATGGACTATGTCATGTTGCTTGTTCAATTACATCTAACTCTCCTGAATAGGATAGCTATCACCATTGTGAACGTGACATGGGGTTAATCATGTGAGACGAGGCCATTTTAAATCAACATGCTTTAAATTTTAACATATGAAAAATGTTGTTAGCCTCCATCTATCAAAGTCAAGTATAACCATAATTCAAAAAGACACATGTACCCCAATGTTCATTGCAGCACTACTTACAATATTTAGGACATGAAAGCAACCTAGGTATCCACTGATAGATGAATTGATAAAGAAGTTGTGATATCACTGAGGAAAACAGAATTGAAAGAGACACGTATGCCCCAGTGTTCATCACAGCACTGTTTACAATAGCTTGGACATGGAAGCAACCTAGATGTCCATTGGCAGATAAATGGATAAGAAAGCTGTGGCAGGCTGATTCATGTCAATGTATGACAAAACCCATTGAAATGTTGTGAAGTAATTAGCCTCCAACTAATTAAAAATATTTTAAAAAAATTTAAAAAAAATAAAAAAGAAAAAAAAAGAAAGCTGTGGCACATATACACAATGGAATATTACTCAGCTATTAAAAAGAACGCAGTTGAGTCAGTTCTAATGAGGTGGATGAAACTGGAGCCTATTATACAGAGTAAAGTAGGTCAGAAAGAAAAATACCAATATAGTATATTAACGCATATATATGGAATTTAGAAAGATGGTAATGATGACCTTATGTGCAGGACAACAAAAGAGACAGATGTAAAGAACAGACTTTTGGACTCTGTGGGAGAAGGCGAGAGTGGGATGATTAGAAAGAATAGCATTGAAACATGTATATAATATACATGTAATATACATATACCATATGCGAAACAGATCGCCAGTCCAGGTTCAATGTTTGACACAGGGCACTCAAAGCTGGTGCACTGGGACAACCCAGAGGAATGGGATGGAGAGGGAGGTGTGAGGGGGTTTCAGGATGGGAGGGACACACGTATACCCATGGCTGATTCATGTCAGTGTATGGCAAAAACCACCACAATACTGTAAAGTAATTAGCCTCCAATTAAAATAAATTAATTTTTTTAAGTTGTGATATATATATATGTATATGTATACATATATATAATAATGGAATATTACTCAGCCACAAAAGTAATGAAATTGAGTCAATTGTAGTGATATGGATGAGTCTGTCATACAGAGTATGACATATGTATGTATGTATGTCATACAGAGTAAAGTCAGTCATACAGGGTATGACATATGTATGTGTGTATGTCATACAGAGTATGTATGTATGTACATACATATGACATATGACATACATATCTGTGTATGTATGTCATACAGAGTAAAGTCAGTCAGAAAAAGAAAAACAAATATTGTCTGTTAATGCATGAGGTTTCCCCATGGCTCAGTGGTAAAGAATCTGCCTGCTAATGCAGGAGATGAAGGTTTGATCCCTGGATTGGAAAGAACCCCTGGAGGAGGAAATGGTAATCCATTCCAGTATTATTGCCTGGGAAATCCCATGGACAAGAGGAGTTTGATGGGCTACAATCCATGGGGGTCACAAAAGAGTTGGACATGACTTAGTGACTAAACAACAGCAATATTAACTCAAATATCTGGAAGCTAGAAGTATGGAATTGATGAATCTATTTGCAAGGCAAGAACAGAGACACAGATGTAGAGAATGAACACGTGGACATAGCCGGGAAGGGGAGGGTGGGATGAATTGATAGAGCAGCACTGACATATGTATACTACCAGGTATAAAATAAACCGCTAGTGGGACTATGCTGAAGAGCGCAGGGAACTCAGCTTGGTGCTCTGTGATGGCCTAGAGGGGTGGGATGGGGGAGGCGGGAGTGAGGCTCAGCAGGGGGAGGATATATGTATACGTATATCAAACAGGTAATTCACATTTGTTGTGCAGCAGAAACTAACACCACAGTGTAAACCAATTGTCCTCCAATTAAAAATTAAAATTAAAATAAACAAATAAAGCCAAGGGTACCGTCCCTGGGAAATGGGTTAATCTGGAACTGCTGGTGTTTATGATGGAAAAAGAAGGCTTCAAATGTAGACCTGCTGTTCATGAGATCAGCCACCATGACAGCGAGGAACCAGGAGGGAAAGGAAAGAGACATAGACTGTATCTTCCAGGAACATGCAGTATGATAAATCACGGAGGGCACAAATGTATGGGAACTAAAAATATCTGAGATGCTGCGAATGTCAAGTGCAAAAAGATTCCACCCCCTCCCCCCAGGAGCATATTTATTCTGACTGATGAGCCCTAAACTGATGGAAGGCACATTTCCTGCCTTGGTAATCTCAAAAGGCATGGAGCATGCACAGATCAAGTTAAACAACGTGCTCATCAAATAGGGCTTCCCAGAAGGACTTCCAAAGGTCAGTAAAAATTTCAAAAGAGCAAAAGCAAATCACTAAACAGACCAGATCTAATTTGAGTTCATACTGGGGTTTCTCAAACAAACCATCGCTACAGAGATTTCAACATTGCAGCGAAAAGGTAGTGATCTTTCCTTGTATTTACCTTAGAAGTCTTTTGTCATGAAAAGGAGCAGATTTTATCTTTTTTCTTTCTGGTGAAGTGCCTCTCACTTCACAGCCTTTAGATACTAAGCACTCTGACAACACACAGGAGGTACAGAAAGGCGGTAAGTAAAAAATTCAAATGAAAACTTTAAAAAGGAATTTAAGTTAAAAAAAAAAATCAAGAGCATTTTGATGAACACAATGTGTGTAGTAAAATGATCAACATACATTTCTCTGTACAAAGAATATCTTTGAAAAGATAAACAGAAAAACCTAGCCACCAATGCCTCTATGGAAAGAACCCAGGGTACTTCCCTGGTGGACCAGTGATCAGGACTCATGCTTTCACTGCCAGGGGCATGGGTTCGATCCCTAGTCAGGAAACTAATATCCCACAAACTGCTAGGTATGGAAGAAAAAAAAAAAGGAACCCAGAAGAACACAGATCTGGGATGGTAGAGAAACTTACTTTTTCTCTCTATAACATTTCATATTGCTTGCCTTTCTTACTATTGACAGGAGTGACCTTTTCCAAAAATACATACAGCCAGACATGGAAAAGCACACCATGTAGAGATGATTTACCTTCTGCCAGGGGCTTAGACTTTAGGGGATGTTCAGATTTTAGCACATGGGATGGACATGAACCTTTGGGGACCAGAGAAAGGTCTGAGGCAGTTAAAATAATGGCCCCGAAAAATGTCCATCCATAATTCCTGGAATCTGTGAATACGTTACACAGGAAGGAGAAATCAAGGTTTTGACAAATCTTTCCCTTTGTTTCTTATTGAGAATAGGCTTTAGGCTTGAATCTAGCAAGGAGCAGATATCAGGTGGCTTTAAGAAGCCAGATTTAGGAAACCGTGAGTTTTTGTTTTTTTTTCAGCAGACGATTGGGAGTGACAAATGGTCAGCATAAGCACTGATTTAGAAAGATCGCTAAGTTGTGTGCTTAAATATACCATATGTATGTGTGCATGCTCAGTCGTGTTTGACTCTTTGCAACCCCACGGACTGTAGCCTGCCAGGCTCTGCTGTTCATGGGATTTCCCAGGCAAGAATGCTGGAGTGGGTTGCCATTTCCTTCTCCAGGGCATCTTCCCGGACCAGGGATTGAACCTTTGTCTCCTGCATCTCCTGCTTTGGCAGGCAGATTCTTTACCACTGCACCATTAAGTGATACCTATATGGGAAAAGAGGGTCCAACTTCCTATGGTGCAGGAGTGGGAGAAAGAGCTAGAAGATTATTAAGGCTTGATACAGTGCAGGGAAACAGGAAGTCACCTTTAGCAATGAAATGTCTGAATATTTCAGGAGCTGATACATTTTGCTGAGTGAAGTGTCACCCCGTATGATGATTACTATAGATAATGTGGGGCCTCAAGTGACATACTATCTCCTGAAAAGCTGCCACTGCCGAGTCATTTAATTCATGTTTGGAAAAAGCCACTTGTGACTCAACAACAAAATTATCTGTCCTGCCTCCACTCGGTAGCCACTGGGCTTTTGGTGAAGTCAAACTGACCTTAGAAGGGAAAAGAAGAAATATCCAAAAATTGTAGATAAAGCCAAGAGAATGATTGCCTGCACATCCTTTCAAGGTCCAAGAAAGCAATGTTTAAAGGTTCCCTGTGGATTAGTTTTCTAAGACTGTTGTGTGACTTCAGTATTTACTATTAATTAAAAGTACTTACTCTGTGAAGTTGTAATCAGGAATAGACTGAGATAGTTATATAGGTAGTTGTAGAGTTCCCAGTAGGGAATTATAGATAGAGAGGGACACCTAGGGAACTTTGGGAGACCACTGTAAGTTAATAAGCACTCAAGAAAGATATCAGGATTATTTTTCTAGATTCCACATATATGCGTTAATACATAATATTTGTTTTTCTCTTTCTGACTTACTTCACTTTGTATGATGACTCTAGATCCATCCACATCACTACAAATGACTCAATTTCATTCCTTTTTATGACCAAGTAATATTCCATTGTATATATATGTACCACAACTTTATCCTTCATCTGTCATCAGACATTAGGTTGTCTCCTTGTCGGGGCTATCGCAAATAGAGCTGCCATGAACACTGGGGTACGTGGCCTTTTGAATGATGGTTTTCTCAGAGTATATGCCCAGTAATGGGATGGCTGGGTCATGTAATAGTGCTGTTTTTTTGTTTTTTTAGGAACTTCCATACTATTCTCCACAGTGGCTGTATCAATTTACATATGTGGAATCTAGAAAAATGGTAGAGATGAACCTATTTCCAGGGTAGGAATAGAGACGCAGACATAGAGAACGGACATGTGGACTGGGGTGGGGTGACGGGGGTCGAGGGGACTAGCTGGGTGAATAGCAATGACATATATACACTACCGTGTGTAAACAGATAGCTAGTGGGAGGCTGCTGCGTAGACAGGGAGCTCAGCCCCAAAGCTTACAGTTGATCGCCCTGCTAGACATTAACCAGTTCTACAGCCAACCCCATCCTAATATCCTTTTTTAAAAATTTTATTATTTATTTATTTTTGGCTGCACTGGGTCTTCATTGCCGAGTGCAGCCTTTCCCTAGCTGCCACAAGTGGGGGCCTACTATTTGTTGGGGTGCACAGGCTTCTCACAGCAGTGGCTTCTCCTGCTGTGATTCATGGGCTCCAGGGTGCACCAGCTTCAGTAATTGTAGAACTCGAGCACAGCAGTTGTGGGACACAGGCTTAGCTGCCCCAAGGTGTGTGCAATCTTCCCATACCAGGGATTGAACCTGTGTCCCCTGCATAGACAGGCAGATTCTTAATGACTGGACCAGGGAAGTCCTCATCCTAATATTCTCTACTAAATTGCCCACTCCAGTCTCAGTTCCCCAAATGCTCTTTAAACTGGCTTTAGCATCTTAGTAGTTCCCTCATTACTAAAACAATTGAATAAACTCTCTCCTATGTGCTCACTTCTACATTTTGTGAAAGAGTCCCATTTTTAACTTTTGAACATTAGATTTTGAGTGAAGAAAAACGCATCAAGAACATTCACGATAAGACTCTTAATGTAGTAAAAACAGCTTCAGTATACATCCAATCTCAACTGGTGCGGTTACATCATTTTAGAAAATCACTCTGTTAAGAGCAAACTGAAAAGATGACTGTGTTCCTTCCATTTTGGAGCCGGATAAATGGGATAAACTGTTTCATCTATGTTTCAAGTTGAAATTATAGGCACTCCTGGTTTTCCTGACTGCTAGCGTATCACCTCTGCAGAGAGGGGGTTACCTTGCAAAAGTCTGCCTCCTCTATACAGATGCAGAGCCACAGCTGCCTCCAGGTTCTCTGCCTTGATGAAGTTTGAGATTTCAGATGGATTTTCAAAGTCAAAGGCATCTTTCAGAATACACACATGACCTGCAGCTTCTAGATGGTCCCTTTATCAAAAAATAAACAGAGAAAAAAGATAGGAAAACAAAAAATTAAAATGGAACAGGTTGCTGCTGTGGTCAAAACTTTAAATCAATCAAAACATTCATTAAATCAAAAGTTAATGATACATATCTTCTGACTTGTCCTCTAGAAGCAATCCACCCAAAATATATTCATCTATCAGCCTCAAATACCAGAACTGGGACTGGGAACAGGACTGGGACCAAGGGTAGCAGAAAAGAAAGAGTAAATGTTAGTCGCTTCAATCGTGTCTGACTCTTTGTGACCCCATGGACTGTAGCCCACCAGGCTCCTCTGTCCATGGATTCTCCAGGCAAGAATACTAAAGTGGGTTGCCATTCCATTCTCCAGGGGATCTTCCCGACCCAGGGATCAAACCCAGGTCTCCTGCATTGCAGACAGATTCTTTATTATCTGCACCACCAGGGAAGTTCCATCAACCCAAATAGAGATCAGTATAAAATTACAGTCCATACCCCTCAAAATACAATTGGGCTTTTAAATACATGAAATGGTGATCAACTTTTTAATGTAATCATATTTTCAATGTAGACTATTTGGAAAGTCTGCCATAGGCTTCAAGAAATAAACATACTAGACTGGGGAAGCAGGCACAAGCTCTTCTGTGGGCAAAGTAGCAACCACTAGCTGATTTAAAATGCACAAACTCTGTGATCAAATAACTTCCCTTCTCAGAATTGATTCTAAAAGCACACTCAGGTATGAGCGCAAAACAGGCATCCAAGAGTGAGCACCGAGGAAGCAAGATACTTAAACCGACCTCCGTGTGCAACAGTAGGGGACCGGTCATATTACAGTGCAGATGAGGCAATCGAGTCCGATGCTGTGAAAAAAATGCAGATCACTGTGAAGTTATTTAGAATGAACTCAATACACACTGTTAATGAAAAGAGAGCAAGTGAAGAACCCTGTGTATATAGAGCATGTGTGCATAGAATATCTGTAGAAAGATACAGAAGAAATAGATAACAATGATTCTGTCTAAAGAGAACCAGGGACCAGAGCTGGGGAGAGACTATCTTCTCATCACACACCCTTTTGCATGGCTAGATACTTTGACCAGGTGCTATATTATTAAAAATAATATAGTAAATCCCTAACATACATATGAGTTCCATTCAGAGAGCTCATTCACAAGTCTAGTTTATTGGTATGTTCAACAAAGTTAGCCTAAGTACCCAGCTAACACTATCAGCTGTATATTACTGTACTCTAATAGGTTTATAACACTTTTCACACAAATAATACATAAAAAGGAAACAAACACACAAAAATAAAGAAAACATTTTTAACCCTACAGTACAGAACCTTGAAAAGTACAGCAGTAATAGCTACATGACTGCTGCTTTTGCGCTTGCTTCCAGATATCCTGGGCTTGAAATAAAGATACCCCACCACTGTCCTCTATCCAGTACTGCATAGTAAAATACACAAAAGCACAAACAACTTGTAGACAATGCACACATGTGACAGTGTATGCCAGACACAGGACTGACTTCTATGGTTAGACATGCGAATGCACATTCTGCATTTTTAAAAATCTGTGATGTTCATAAGTGGAACTTACTGTAATTGCTTGAGATGTATGTGTGTGAGTATGTGAATGCACAGCCAATCCAACTTGGCCTCTCCCTTGCTTAAAACCCTCAAATGGCTAAGAGTAGCCAGCCCAATTGTCAACTCTGCGAGAATGGGGCATGGATCTGTCTTGCTTCCCGAATATAGCAAGCAGTGATGGCTGGATGTGTCTCTGGGACCAAGTCCAAGCGCCCTAGCCTAGCACACAGCGCCCTTCATCTCCCTCTTCCCCCACAAGGCCAAGCGCACCCCACTCTTGCCACCCTTAGCGCCAGTCCTGCCTTCCATCTGGAGGATGTCCAATGCATCATGCCTTCTGAGCCCCCTGACACGGCCCCAACATTCCCCAACTCCAGCTCCCTTCAGTGAAACTTGACAGCCTCTGCTCCTAATGTAGCTGTCTCCTCACTATTTCCACTGTGCTCCAAGCCCATCGCTACTACCATCCCTCTGGGCTGCAGTCACATGAGCAAGGCAGTCACATCACACTTAGAGTTCCTATTACAGAACAGAAAAACCATCAAGGACCTACTGTTGGTAGGGGACAGTTGCAGAGGAGACTCTATACTCAATATCTTGTAATAATCTATAAGGGAAAATAATCTGAAAAAAGAAAATACAGCTATGACTGAATCACTTTGCTGTATACCTGAAATGAACACAACACTGTAAATCAACTATACTCCAAACACATAATCAGAAAAGAACAAACAGAAAAACACGAAATCAGCACGTTGGTGGCAATCAAGGACACTTAAAATTACTCTTGAAAAGTTCTTAAATCATCCAGAAGGTACTGGAGTACAAAGTTCAAACCCAACATAGCCATTTCCTTCCTAATTCCAGTGATAATAAAGATGGTTATTCTTCAGCTAAACAAGAGAGGAGTTAGTTGGGTGGCACTTAGGGGCGATATTGTATCAAATAAGAAGAGTAAACATAGAAGAACAAGGATCTAGAACATTCAATCCAAATGATCATAAAATGATCAACTTCCTAACACAGTGGGAGCCTCAGCAGAACTCAGGTCTTCAGAAGATACATCAAATCTTCCAGCCCACCTTCACTCTGGGAAATATGGTGAGAATGATCACCAATACTACTACGTGAATGATAAATTTTTTTTCTCTCTCTCTCTGTTTTCTCTTTTGTGCTGTAAATTAAATGCACAAGGCTGCAGCTATCACCTTGCCAAGAAAGAAAAACTAAGGTCTGGAGACTTGAGCTCTGCTCTTACAACTTATTGAGTATCTTTTTCTTATCATTTCCACTGTTAACGCTGATTGACCCCGTCACCGCCCACCCCCCCCCACCTAACCTCCCCCCGCCCCACACTCCTTTGGAAATGCTGATGGCAACTGTTAAGCAGAACCGGGAAAGAAGCCTGCAGGCTGTCTAGTTATCTGCTCACTTCAGCCTAAAAATACACATCATGCAAAAATAAGGACACAACGAACTTCAGAGCATAATTGTGAAATGACTGTTATTCCATCTTTAAAACTCTAAAATGAGAAGCCAAAACCAAAGGTGTTGGGAAATGGAAAGGAAACAGTTTGAATTCTACTTAGGAAATTTATACCTGAGAGATTTCTGGCTGTTGCAGAATCTATTGGGCAGGGCACATTGGATTGGGTGACTGGGTACAGATAATGCCTTGTTTTTCGTCTATTAAACACATTTTCAAATGGCATTTCAACACTAGCTTTATGATCTCATAAATATTTCAAAATAGTCTTTTTTTTAATCTTAATTCTCTATGGACCCAGATTTGAGCCTTGTTTCCTGCTGATTTGTATCAGGTTGGCCAAAAAGTTCTTTCTGGTTTTTCCATAAGATCTTAAGGAAATAACACCTTTAAATTGCTTTGTCCTTGTTCCTTCTGAAACGAAGCAGGACCCTGTGGGGCGCCGGGGCACAGGACCCTTTCTGTTCGGCCTCCATGACCTCCACTGAGTTCCAAAAGGCAGGTTCCAACAGTTGCTAATCAGAGAAGGAAGGGGATACAGAGACAGGAGAGGAACAGCCAAGAAGCAATAGTGCAGCCTTGGGGCAGGGTCCTGGTTTAAGATTACCTGAGTGCAGGCCGTGCACACACCCTAATCCTATCAGCAACACCACCCTTGGACCATTGCTATAAAAATCCTCACCAAATTCTTCAGGGTTGGGACACACAGTTTCAAGGGCTCCCCTTTGCCTGGGAAAGCAATAAAGCTATTCTTTTCTACTTCGCCCAAAACTCTGTCTCCGAGATTTGATTCGTTAGGGGAACCACGGACTGAAACCACTTGCCCTGGCCAGGCAGGATAGGAACCACTTGCATTAGTTATGTTAAACAGGAGGTCCTCGAAAGGAATGTAGAACTAACAAGTTAGCATCAACCAGAAGAATTAAAGAAAGGTCAAAAGAAAAGAGAAGACGCCAGTACATAGGTCCTACCAACCTCCCAGAATCCTTCTCACTGGAATCTATCTTGGCTGAGCCATGCAACCGCCACCAGGAAGGACCCTGAGTCAGAATTATCAGCCAGAGACAACCTGGAAACTAACCTCATGACCGTAAAACCTGAGACAGCAAATCACGTGGCAGAGCAGTTCTCCTGGGTTCTCTTACCCTGCTGCTCTCCATCCAAGTCCCCTTCCCAATAAAGTCTCTTGCTTTGCCAGCACGTGTATTTCCTCCAACAATTCATTGTCGAGTGTTAGACAAGAGCCCACTCTCAGGCCCTGGAAGGGGTCCCCCTTCCTGCAACAGATTTGGCACCAGTACACAGAGGCTGATCTTTCAGCATCCCTGGGCTTCCCCAGGAGCCCAGCAGGTAAAGAATCTGCCTGCAATGCAGGAGACCCTGGTTCAATTCCTGGGTCGGGAAGATCCACTGGAGAAGGGATAGGCTACCCACTCCAGTATTCTTGGGCTTCCCTGGTGGCTCAGCTGGTAAAGAATCCACCTGCAATGTGGGAGACCTGGGTTCAATCCCTGGGTTGGGAAGATCCCCTGGAGAAGGAAACAGCTACCCACTCCAGTATTCTAGCCTGGAGAATTCCATGGACTGCATAGTCCATGGGGTCACAAAGAGTCGGGCATGACTGAATGACTTTCACTTTTCACTTTCCATGAGTGATAACTTGATTCAACTAATAAATTCCCTGAGCACCTGTTATGTCCCAGGAACTCTGGCTTATTTGGCTTAGCGACAGCTTTTTTTTTTTTTTGAGAACAAAAGCATCTCCA
Organism: Cervus canadensis; assembly: GCF_019320065.1. NCBI lineage: Eukaryota > Metazoa > Chordata > Mammalia > Artiodactyla > Cervidae > Cervus > Cervus canadensis. Next base: position 104,785,972 of record NC_057386.1, read on the forward strand.
ATAAATTAAGAGACTTTGAGCATGTTCCAGAAATTGACTGAACCTCCTTGCACACCCCTGACTCAAGATTCAAAGATTCAGTAGGACTCTACTTGCTTCCACCTGGCTGAAAGCCATCCTATTTAATTGAGTGCACAAACAGAGCTTAATCATTTGTGTGTTTAACCTATATGGATTTTGATAAACTATGATGTCTCCATTAAAAAAAAAATAGCAAGAAAAACTGATACAGGACAGGCAACACAGACTGCATTCCATTCCATAGCCAGGAGCCCCTGCATGATCCTGAGACAGGAAACAGGAATCTAATATTCCTTAAGGCCATCTCAGCTTGTGGGCCTCTAAGTGTGAGCAGTGGGCTGGGCCCATTGATTCTCATAGAACATTGCACCTAATGCCAACCTGGTGTTGACATTAATGTCCCGTGATGTCAACCTGGCTCAACTATGGTTCGCCTGGGGGGAAAGAACGTCGTGTCACTGGTGGGGTGAAGTCACCTGTGTTGAAGTGTAGGATGTCACACTCTGATAATATTTCAAGAAGTTCTGAGATGTGGGACTTCCCAGGTGGTCCAGTGGTTGACAGTCTATCTGCCAGTGCAGGGGACATGGGTTCAATCCCTGGTCCGGGAAGATCCCATATGCCTCGGGGCAACTAAGCCTGTGTGCCACAACTACTGAGCCCACAAGCCACGACTACTGAGCCTGCACCCTAGAGCCCTAGCTCTGCAACAAGAGAAGCCACCACAGTGAGAAGCCCGTGCACCACCATGAAGAATAGCCCCTGCTCACTGCAACTAGAGAAAGCCCATGTGAAGCAACAAAGACCCAGTGCAGCCAAAAATAATTAAGTAAATAAAAGCTTTTTTAAGAAAGGAAGTTCTGATAAGAGAAACCATGCTGGTCTTGAAACCATGATGAAGCTCAGCAAGATGAAGACCTGTCAAGGCAATGCCCACATAAACCCGTGAGCCCTAGCTCAGGAAAGTAAACTGGAGAGGACACTGCCCACCCCCTTGCCTCTCCATAAATGCAGTGAGATAATAACAGCACACTTGTGGGATATGGTGTTACCTTGCATATTATCTCCTTGGGTGAGTTCTGCAAACTGTAAAGTGAATCTACTTTTTAATGTGATTCTAGCAGAGTCTTGTACTCGAGAGATTACTGTTAGGAAGTCACTCTTTTTAAAAGAATGCAAACATACAGTCACAAAACAGGTACAGCATCTAGATCAAGTCTCCTGAACCCAAAAGACTTCTGAGCTCAGACTAATGAAGTAAATGAACTTGGGGAGAAGGGGAGACAACAAGAAATGAGGGGTCCTACACCAAATGGAAGAGACAGGTCCCATCTTCAGGGTGAGTCCTACATTGTCTAATAACAAAGCCAACTGAGCACTGGAAATGTGGCAAATTGAAAAAAGATGTGCTGAGTGTAAAATATACATACAGGAACTTCCCTGGTGGTCCAGTGGCTAAGACTCTGCACTCCCAATGCAGGGGGCCTGGGTTTGATCCCTGGTCAGAGAACTAGACCCCACATGCTACAACTAAGAGTTCTCCTGCCACAACTAAAGATCTTGCATGCCACAACTAAGACTCGATGCAACCAAATAAATAAATACAGCTCAATCATAATTTTTGTATTGACAACATGTTGAAATATTATTTGGATATACTGAGTTCATAAGACTATATTATTAAAATTAATTTGATCTGTTTCTGCCTTGCTTAAAGTGACTCCTAGAATGTTTTAAATGACACACGTGGCTCCCTTTGTGTCTAAACAGATGGGATTACATCCTCTTCAGCTCTAGACTCCCTTCATGGATCATTGCCTTGTCATGGAGAAGGGGGTTGCATAACAATGAAGCTGTGAGCCATGCCATGCAGGGCCACCCAAGGTGGACGGGTCACAGTGAAGAGTTCTGACAAAACGTGGTCCACCGGATGAGGGAATGGCAAATCACTCCAGTATTCTTACCAAGAGAACCCCATGGACAGTATGAAAAGGCAAAAAGATATGACACCAGAAGATGAGCCCCCCAGTTTGGAAGGTGTCCAATATGCTAATGGAGAAGAGCAGAGGGCAATCATGAACAGCTCCAAAAAGAGTGAAGTGGTTGGGCCAAAGTGGAAACAACACTCAGTTGTGGATGTGTCTGGTGATGAAAGTAAAGTCTGATGCTATAAAGAGCAATACTGCATAGGAACCTGGAATGTTAGGTCCATGAATCACGGTAAACTGGACATGATCAAGCAGGAGATGGCAAGAGTGAACATTGACATTTTAAGGATCAGTGAACTAAAATGGATAGAAATGGGCAAATTTAATTCAGATGACCATTATATCTACTATTGTGGGCAAGAATCCCTTAGAAGAAATGGAGTAGCCCTCAGTCAACAAAACAGTCCAAAATGCAGTACTTGGGTGCAATCTCAAAATGACAGAATGATCTCGTCCACTTCTAAGCAAACCATTCAACACAGTAATCCAAGTCAATGCCCCAACCACGAATGCTGAAAAAGCTGAAGTTGATCGGTTCTATGAAAACCTACAAGACCTTCTAGAACTAACACCAAAAAAAAAAGATGTCCTTTGCATCAGAGGGGATTAGAATGCAAAACTAGGAAGTCAAGAGATACCTACAACATTTATTTTTCCCTTAAACCTTCAAAAATTGATGCTTTTGAACTGTGGTGTTGGAGAAGACTCTTGAGAGTCTCTTGGACTACAAGGAGATCAAACCAGTCAATCCTAAACAGAATCAGTCCTGAATATTCATTGGAAGCTGAAACTCTAATACTTTGGCTACCTGATGTGAAGAACTGACTCATTGGAAAAGACTCCGATGCTGGAAACGATTGAAGGCAGGAAGAGAAGGGGATGACAGAGGATGAGATGGCTGGATGGCATCACTGACTCGATGGACATGAGTTTGAGCAAGCTCTGGGGAGTGGTTATGGGCAGAGAAGCCTAGCTTGCTGCAGTGCATGGGGTTACAAAGAGTCAGACACAACTGAGTGACTCAACAGAACTGAACTAAAACTTCAAAAGTTCAGAGGACTGCTTTTCCTCTTTCCTTTACTGATAAGTATCAGTAAAGCTTTCACTCTGAAATGTGTCACCTCTGTCAACTATAAATTGGCACTGGCTAAGAGCATTTGCCAGTGACTAAACAAGAACAAAGGCATTTGCCATCTGCTTCTGTGGAGATTGAACCCTGTGCTACTGCAGCTGTTGACCTTCAATATCTGCTGAGGGAATCCAGGGTGGAGTGAGACACTGTGCTCCAGGAAATCTGGTGGGACAGGTCTTTAGATAGCTAGATATTTCCAGGAACTGATTTCATGATCCCAAACTTTGTATCTTTTCATATCTAGGAAAGCACTAAATCCCTTCATGGTGACATCAGCTCCTCATGACTAGCAGAAAACCTTGTGTAAAGTAAGCACTCAATTGCATTTAAGTCCCCTATTGACCTTCCTTCCTCCCACTGCCTCTTTGGAGCAGTCTCTCAGAGCTATCTGAGGTGCTGTCTCCCAGGCTACAGCCCTCATTTTACCCCAAATAAAACTTAACTCACAACTCTCATGTTGCACATCTTTTTTGTCGACACCTCGATAACATCCATTTCCACTTCCCCTCTTCCTGCAGCCTTGAACATCCCCATTGCTCATTTCAGTGTGAAGCACTCAACTCCAGGATCCAATCAGAGCATGCCACCTATGCATACAACCAGCCTGGGGCAGGCACTCTGGGACTCGGGACTGCACCTTCAGGCACTCAGACTTGTGTTTCCTGCTGGGCTTGAGTTGGGAGGTGCCAGCAAACAAAACCTGACAAGAATGGGAAGTGGATCCAAGACACAGAGAGCAACTGACTCCCATCCATACCATCTTAACAGTAATATCATGTCTGAAGTCTGCCCTACCCTCAGACTTTTTACAGGATAAGCAGCTAAATCCCTTTCCTTGTCCATGCAATTAGGGTTGGGTTTTCAATGACACGAGGCTGCAAATCTCTGCTACTATTATAGACCATCGGATTAGAGACTTTCTTGCTCTTGATCTAAAATCCTGCCTAGCTTCTCATAAACCATCAGGATCTCTAATCACAGAGGTGACCTTTTCCCAAGGCCCTTCATCCCTTCCACAGCAACAGTACTCTGACCTCAGAGGGTCACAAAGCCCCTCCCTGTCCCCTATTTCTTGTTTGTAGAAAAAGGCTTTCCTAGACCCTCCCTGAGTTCCAAAGAGCAGACTCAAGCAGTTACTTATTAGGGAAGGGAGGGAACATAGAAACAGAATAGAAGCAACCACCAATTGTTCAAAACAAAACAAAAAAGTAATAAATAAAAATTTTAAAAAGAAAAACAAACTCCCAAAAATAGAAAATATGAAAGGATAATTTAGTGATAAAGCAAAAATCCTGTTCACAGACATACAGAACAAACTTATAGGTTGCCAAGAGGATGGATGAAGGGAAAGGATAGTTCCAAAGTTTGAGATTGACTTATACACACATATTTTAAATGAATAGTCAACAAGGACCTATTGAATAGCACAGGGAACCTGCTCAATGTTATGTGGCAGCCTGAATGAGAAGGGAGTTTAGGGGAGAATGGATACATGGATATGTCCGGCTGAGTCCCTTCACTATTCACCTGAAACCATCACAACATTGCTTGTTAATCAGCTATGCCTCGACACAAAATAAAAAGTTTTAAAAAAGGAAAATTACAGCAACAACAACAAAAAGAAAACCAGATATCTCAAGGGAAGGAATTGAAGACTTTTCTATGTATTGGGAAGATGCAAGAGTCTGGGCTTGCTGAAATCATTCCTTTGGTATGCACCTCAGCTATCCAGGGCCAGTATCCTGGGTTTTCACATCCTGAGATTCCTCAGGCTGCAGTCTAATGTCTGCTATTAATAGATGGCAGGTATTCTTTCCTTCCTGAGTTTCCTCAGCGCTCACCAGCTCACCATCAGTGGCGGCTGCAATCGCCAATGACTGTGTCGTCCTTGTCTACTGATATGGCAGGAAATATTCAATTTTTCACATCTCTTACATCATCTGTCTCCTCTGCTACATCATCCCAGGTCCTTCCCAACTGTTTTCAAGCCTGTACTCTCCCTTTGTTCCCATGTCAGCCACCTCAGTCCCTCACTCCAAATCCCGCTAGCATTCAATCCAGAACCTTCACCAGGCAGCGACTGCCAGGCCAGCTGCTCTCTCTTGCTAACTCTTCAAATGCCTCCACTTCTCAACTCCACAAGCTGCTTCCTGTCTTGGGGCATCCCCACAGGCGGGTCCCTTGGCCAGAAATGCTGTTCCCAACCTTTCTCCCTCTTCACCCAGCTAACCCACAGGTTTTAAGCTCCCGCTTAAAAAGTTATTTCTCTTGGGATTTTCTGGTGAGCCAGTGGTTAAGGTTCCATACTTCCAAGGCGTGGGGCGTGGGTTCCATCCCCGGTTGGGGAACTAAGATTCCACGTGCTGTGCAGTGTGGCCAATGTAAATAAATAATAAAAAGTAAATAAATAAAAAGTTTTTTCTCATATGCAAACATTCACCACAGCCCTATTGACAGTAGCCAGTAAGTGCAAACAACTCAAATGTCCTTCAGCTGATGGATGGACAAGCAAAATGTGACATGTCCATAAATGCAATATATTATTCTGCTATAAAAGAATTAAGTACTGATGCATTCTGCAGAGTCTTCAGAAAGGACCATATAGAGTATGATTTCATTTATATGAGATGTCCAGAAGAGGCAAATTCATGGGGAAAAGATTATTGGCTGCCTGGACCTTGGGGAGGAGCACTGGGGGATAGTGTGGGGATGACAGCTAATGAGTCTGGGGTGCCTTCTGAGATGGCTAAGAATGTTCTGAAGTGAGATAGTGGTGATAGTTGTGTGACTTTACGAATATACTAAAAACCACTGAATTGGATGCTTTAAAAGGGTGAATTTTATGGTATGTGAATTATATCTCAATTAAAAAAAACTGCATGAGAAAGGAAAAGCTATTTCTCTGGGGAGCCTCCCAGACCCTCTAGAAATAGGTCTGTCCTTTGAACACACTCATGTGTGTGTGTGTGTGTGTGCACACGCACTCAATCATGTCCAACTCTTTGTAATCCCATGGACTGTAGTCTGCCAGGCTCCTCTGCCCATGGAATTTTCCTGGAGCAGGTTGCCATTTCCTACTCCAGGGGATCTTTCCAACCCAGGGATCAAACCCACATCTCTTGCATCTCCTGCATTGGCAGGTGGAACACACTCTTACCACCTGGCAGTTCCTCCTAGCACTGATCATATTGTAATTAAAGAATCTGTGTGATTGTACATTCGTGCTAGAATGCTGAAACCTTCTTTCAAATGACAGGGCATAGCACTGAGCTAATGTGCTAAAAATTCTCTGGCTGAGCAGCTGCTGGCTTCTGCAGGGTTCACCTGTCCTCCTCTGTTCCAGAGCCTTCCCAGCACTGTGCCCCTGGAGATACTCAATAATAAATATTTGCTGAATGAAAACAATAAGCCACAATGATTTTATCAGCGGAGAAGATGAAAGAGCCTCTTCCCACTGACTTAATGTATACCTGCAGTTTCTGAAACTGGGCAGGACCCTGTGGGGCTTCTGGGTATGGAAGCCTTTACAAGAAATAGGCTTCATACAGACTCAGTGACCTTCCCTGAGTTCCAAAGAGCAGGTTCAAACAGTTGCTCATCAGGGAAGGGAGGGGTTGCGGAGACAAGGGAAGAGCAGTCGAGAAACAATACTGCAGCCTTGGGACAGGGTCCTGGTTCCATGTCAAGGGGTTCACAGAACAGTATCTTTGAGCTCTTCTGCAGAGCCAAACCCCCAGCAACACTTGATGGTTACAGCAGAGTTCAGACCTATACCAGCAGAGGGTTCCCTGGGCAGTAGGGTCAGGGCTGTACTAGATGTGATGATATTTACTTTCCTCCTTTTTTTTCCCCTCCAGTGCATTTCCACAAAGTCTTCTGTTTGCTTCTGTTATCTGAACTACTTCCCATCAAATAAAATCACTTCACGCTGTGTTTCAGATGGAGGAAAAAGAGAACACACAACCACACACCCCTGTAAGAAGTCTGGCTCTCTCAACACAGGAACACTGCATTCACTCTGGTGTCAGAGCCCTGGCCCAAGCACTAACTTTTAGAACTCCCTACTCTGCTGTGTAATTCTGGTTTTTTGTTTTTAATTTTTTGGCCTCACCAAAAAAAAAAAATAAAAATTAAATTGAACCTATTGCCCTCTGCATTAGAAGTGTAGAGTCTAAACCACTGAACACCCAGGGAAGTCCCAGAACTGTGGACCTAGGAAGCCTCAATCCTTCACCACCTTTTCTTGTTTCCATCTCTTGTTCTTCTTCTTTTTTTTTGGCCGAAATAGGTAGCTAGTGGGATCTTAATTCCCCAACCAGGAATTGAACCAGGGCACTCAGCAGTGAAAGTGCTGAGCCCTGACCACTGGACCACCAGGGAAGTTCCTTCTTTTCCATCTCTTTTCTTGCATTTCCTTTTCGACTAAAAAAAGATGCACAGCTTGAGAGTTGCGAGTTAAGTTTTATTTGTGGCAAAATGAGGACTGCAGCCTGGGAGGCAGCACCTCAGATAGCTCTAAGAGACTGCTCCAAAGAGGCAGTGGGGGAAGATTATATAAAAGGTTTTGGTGAAGGCAGAGTTCAATACCATTAAGCATTCATTGTACAAAAGGTTTTCTGCTAGTCATGTGCATCTGATGTCACCATAAAGGGATTTCGTGCTTTTCTAGACGTGAGGAGATGCAAGGATCAAGCTGGGTTTAGAAAAGGAAGAGGAACCAGAGATCAAATTGCCAACATTTGCTGGATCATAGAGAAAGCAAAGGAATTCCAGAAAAATATCAACCTCTGTTTCACCGACTGTGCCAAAGCCTTTGACTGTGTCGTTCATAATAAACTGTGGAAAGCTCTTAAAGAGATGGGAATACCAGACCATCTTACCTGTCTCCTGGGAAACCTGTATGCAGGTCAAGAAGCAACAGTTAGAACCCAGCATGGAATTACCGATTGGTGCAAGCTTGAGAAAGGAGTATGACAGGGCTGTCTGCTGTCACCCTGTTTGTTTAACCTATACACTGAGCACATCATGAGAAATGTCAGGCTGGATGAGTTAGAAGCTGAAATCAAGATAAGCGGGAGAAACATCAACAACCTCAGATATGCAGATGATACCACTCTAGTGGCAGAAAAAGAAGAGGAACTAAAGAGCCTCTTGATGAGGTTGAAGGAGGAGAGTGAAAGAGCTGACTTAAAACGAAATATTAAAAAAATTAAGATCATGGCATCTGGCCCCATTACTTCATGGCAAATAGAAGAGGAGAAGCTGGAAGTAGTGACAGATTTCCTCTTCTTGGGCTCTAAAATCACTGTGGATGGTGACTGCAACCATGAAATCAGAAGATATTTGCTTCCTGGCAGGAAAGCTATGACAAACCTAGACAGTGTGTTGAAAAGCAGAGACTACACTCTGCCAACAAAGGTCTGTACAGTCAAGGCTATGGTCTTCCTAGTGGTCACTTATGGCTGTTGAGAGCTGGACCATAAAAAAGGCAGAGCACCAAAGATTTGATGCCTTCAAACTGTAGTGCTGGAGAAGACTCCTGAAAGTCCCTTGGACAGCAAGGAGATCAAACCAGTCCATCCTAAAGGAAGGTTGCTTTAGGACTGGTTGCTCAGGGTTGGAAGGACTGATGCTGAAGCTGAAACTCCAGGATTTTGGTCATCTGATGCGAACAGCTGATTCATTGGTAAAGTCCCTGATGCTGGGAAAGACTGAGGGCAGAAGGAGAAGAGAGTGTCAGAGGATGAGATGGCTGGAGGTATTATCAATGCAATGGACATGAACTTGGGCAAACTTAGGGAGATGGTGAGGGACAGAGAGGCCTGGTGTGCCACAGTCCATGGGGATGCAAAGAGTCAGATACAGCTGGGCAACTAAACAAAACAAACAAAAAGGATTGGGATCATAGAATCTGCTCCTGAAAATATCCAACTATCTAAAGACCAGTCCCACGAGATTCCCTGGAGCAGAGTGCCTCTCTCCACCCTAAACTCCCTCAGGGGTATTGAAGGTCAACAGCTGCAGCAGCGCAGGGTTCAATCTCAGCGGAGGCAGATGGCAAATGCCCCTGTTCAGTCTCTGGCAGTGCTCTTGGCAAGTGCCAATTTGTAGTTGACATCCTTAAACCTTTAGCCACACTGCAGACAAAACTCTAAGTATGGGACGCAGTGATCTATCAAGTCTCTGATGGTCTGATTTAGAGCAGGGGTCAGCAAACCTTCCCTGCAAATGGCCAGAGAGTAAATACCTTTGAGTTTAGAGGTGGAGGATCTCTGACCTACTAGCCAGCCCTGCTATTGATTTTAGCCTAACAGGAGGTGTCCTTTGACCTCATCTCCCGTTACTTTGTCCCGAAGAGAACGGTATGACTTTTTTTTTTCACTTGTGCAATTTAAATTTCCACCTTTACTGTGAGAAACTGACCTGAACCTATTTGCCTGGCTCAGAGGATCCTCAGGATTTTGGGGTTCTTCTGGAAATTGTTGACAGCCTCAGGGGATTAGAAATGAGAGGAGGGAACCATGGATCCCCTCACTGGACCTGGCTTCTGGCTGAGCCAGGTGACACAGTGAGGACACTGACCAAAGGGAGATGCAGACAGCAGGGCTGCTGGGTGGGCAGGGCTCCTTGATTCTCCTCCACACAAAGGCCCCCATAACTGTGCAGAAAACCACGCACCCTAAACACTTCGCTTCTTTATGACACGCTGCATGCTGGTGAACAAACCTCTGATGCAGGTTTCTAACATTCACAGGGCTTAGGAGACAATCCCAGAGAGTAGGCCTTGATTAGGGTTATTTAAAATTCTGCAAACAGGACTTCCCTGGTGGTCCAGTGTATAAGAATCCGCCTGCCAATGCTGGGGACACAGGTTCGATCCCTGGTCTGGGAAGATTCCACATGCCATGGGGTAAGTAACCCTTGAACAACTACTAACCTATGCTCTAGACCCCGTGAGCCGTAACTACTGAAGCCCATGTGCCCTAGAGCCCCTGTTCCACAACATCAGAAATTTCGGCAATAAGAAGCCAGTACACTGCAACCAAAGAGTAGAAGCCCTCGAAGGAATGAAGACCCAGCACAGCCAAAAATAAATGAATAACTGAAGGTCTTCCGTGACTTGGGTCTACCCCTCCAGCCACATCTGCTGACTCCACCAAGAGCAGGGTTTGTCAGCCTCAGCACCTCTGACATTTGGAGCTCATTCAGTCTCCATCATGGGCTGTCCTGTGCATTGGAGGGTGTTAGCTGCATCCCTGGCCTCTACCCACAGGATGCCAGGAGCTGTGAGGATCAAAGATGCCTATAGGTACTGCTCCATGTTCCCTGGGGGCAAAAATCACTCCCTCCTCCTTCACACATTTTCTTGACCTCTGCTCCCATCAAGAAGCACTGACCTATGGGACTTCCCTGGTGGTCCCATGGTTAAGACTCTGAGCTTAACCACTGCAGGGATCACCAGTTCAATCCCTGGTCAGGGAACTAAGATCCTGCATCACTCAAGATGCAGCCCAAAAAAAAAAAAAAAAAAATCACTGACCTAGAATATTCTACACTGTTTGGTTTGCACAATTTGGTCCAGAAGGGATCCACTTTTACCAACATCCCACCTGCTTGCCCCTCAACCAGAGACACCACCCCTTTCACACTGACCCATCCCTGCTTTGCCAACTAAGGTACATATTCTCATGACTAGCCCATGTGTACTGAGTGCTACTAAGTACCAAGCCCTGTTTCAAAACACTGAAAATGCATTAACTCACATTTGATCCTAATAACAAGCCTATGGGGCAGGTTTGAGCTGTGATTATGTAACCTGGCCTAGATCTCAGAGATCTTAAGCAGGGAAGCTGGCAAGTGAAGGCAGGCGACCTGAACCAGCCTAAGTCTAGCCCAGGAGAGTTTCCCAGAATGCCCTGTATGTTGTCCTGTCCCCGGAGGATGTATCTACCGCAAATCAGCATCACTATTTATACATCGGGTGTTCATTCACAACTACAAGCTTGAGTGTGCAAGAATGGACCCATTTTTCCTTTTTGTAAGCCCAGTCTTATCCAACTCAGCCTGCCCAGGTAGACTGATGGTTCGGAACCCCAATCTTATTCATTTGGGGGGGCTCCCTCCCCCATGGCCCAGGATCACAGGAGTCTCCCTCAGAGAAAGTCTGAACCTCTGGCTCTCACTGCTTTCTGGTAATTGGCTCCCAGGGAAGTCTGTTGCCAAGGAAAACTACTTCCCCTCCCCTTCAGGATACCCAGCATCATTTCCTCAAGGAACCCAGGCTTTCAAAAGACAAAAGATATCTTCCCGCAACTTCTGCTTTTTCCCTTTTCTATTCCCATCCCCAGCAATCTTCCTGAGTGAGTGAAGGAGAGGCCAAAGCCTGGCTCTGATGAGAGAGACAGACCAAAGCAGAGAACAATATTTTATGACCTGTACAACCAGGAAAAAAAAAGAGCACTGTAACTAAAGGGCCCTGCACCCTTGCTAAATGTCTGTGGCAGTGCCCGTCTGGTGCCCCGGAAGCCCTTTGGTGGGTGAGGGCCTTTGGGCGATTTGGCTTGATGTGTGCACCTTGAGGGGCTTCCCAGGTGCTGCTAGTGGTAAAGAACCTGCCTGCCAGTGCAGGAGACATAAGAGACAGGGGTTGATCCCTGGGTCGGGAAGATCCCCTGGAGGAGGGCATGGCTACACACTTCAACATCCTTGCCTGGAGAATCCCATGGACAGAGGAGCCTGCTGGGCACACTCCATGGGGCTGCAAAGAGCTGGTTGTGACTGAAGTGACTTAGCCTGCACACACGTGTGGCTAGCGTTAAGGAGTGGAGTGTTAAATAATGGGTGCTTTCTCTAGTTGCCAAAGCATAAACTATGCGCGCAGGCTCTGCTGGGCTGGCCACTCTCTCTGACCTCCTTTCCTCACCACAGTCCAGGGAGCACAGATTTCTTTCTGCTTCTCAAGAGCCTGTTCTGGTCCCAGGACCTGTGTTGAGCTAGTACCTTATCTTGGGACCATCCACCCTTCTAGATCCCTAAGAGACTGCCTCCTTCTGTCACTGAGGTCTTTATTTGAATGTCACCTCCTGAGAGAGCCCTTCTCTGAACCCACAGCCTCAATCACCTCCTTTACTTCTAGTTAATATCCCCAAATCTCTCTTTCCCTCATGGAATGTGCTCCATGAGGGTGAAGACCACTGTGTGCCTTCTGGCTGAAGTGAAGTGAAGTCGCTCAGTCATGTCCGACTCTTTGTGACCCCATGGACTGCAGCCTACCAGGATTTTCTGTCCATGGGGATTCTCCAGGAAAGAATACTGGAGTGGGTTGCCATTTCCTTCTCCAGGGGATCTTCCCAACCCAGGGATCGAACCCAGGTCTCCCGCATTGCAGGCAGATGCTTTACTGTCTGAGCCACCAGGGAAGCCTGTGCCTCCTTGCTACCTGTGTCCAAATGAGTGATGACTGGGATTTCTGTGGTGGTCCAGGGGTTAAGACTCCAAACTTTCACTGTAGGGGGCACAGGTTCAATCCCTAGTCAGGGAAGTAAGATCCCACATGTAGCACAGCATAGGAAAAAAAAATAGTGGCAAGCATAGCTGCCTTGCAAATGAGTGATGGCAGTGTCACTATCTTAAACCTGCATGGTGAAAATTCTCATGGGAAAAACCATAAACTTCAGAACACTGATGCATCCGGTGGGCCATTCTCACCGATGCACTTCAGGAGAACTAACACATTTGAAGGAGAAAGTGGGGACAGGAAGGGGTAGGTGTGGCCCCATCACTCATTCCCATGATGAGGAAGCAGGTTCACAGAGGGGAAGTCAACTGAGAAATTACATGAAGCAAGTCACTCTGCCTTAAAAAAAAAAAAAAAAAAAAAAGGCTGCTATGAAACTTCAGCAAGGAGATCAAACCAGTTCATTCTAAAGGATATCAGTCCTGAATATCCATTGGAAGGACTGATGCTGAAGCTGAAGCTCCAATACTTGGGTCACCTGATGTGAAGAGCCAACACATTGGAAAAGACCTTGATGCTGGGAAAGATTGAAGGAAGGAGGAGAAGGGGACAACAGAGGATGAGATGGTTGGATGGCATCACCGACTCGACGGACATGAGTTTGAGCAAGCTCCAGGAGTTGGTAATGGACAGGGAAGCCTTGTGTGTTGCAGTCCACGGGGGTCGCAAAGAGTCAGACATGACTAAGCGACTGAACTAAACTAAACTGAACTTCAGGCACTAATCAGTTCCCTCCTTGCCCTGAGGACTTTTACCTTCCAGCAGGGAGAAGAGAAAATGTAGAGGGGTAAATCTAGAAAACAAGAAAACTGCAACTGCATTAGAAGATAAATGTTAAGAAGATAACAAGGAGGGAGGGGGGTAGGTAAGGAAGAGGGAAGGCAAGTTTATTTCTTGGTGGGTGGGTGGGTGAAGCGGCTATGTTGGCCATGTGACAGCGCTTGAGGAATCTTAGTTCCCCCGCCAGGGATAGAACCTCCATCCTCAGCATTTCAGGGTGAATTCTTAACCACTGTACCACCAGGAAGTCCAAGGGGAGGTACTTAGGATGGCAGGATGCAGGAACACTGGTTTGCACTTTGGCTGCGCCTTCTGCCTGGAAATCCTGGTTAGCCACCAGCCCGCCCCCCCACACCCCGCCAGACCGCCCCAGCTTCAGGGAACGCTCCTGGCACCCAGGATTCTGCGCAGATGTCACTCTAACAGGGAGGCCTCCCTGAGCATCCTGCCTGAAACAGCACACGCGGCCCCTGGCCTGTGTCTATACGGGTCTATAGGTATCATTGTATACATGGACCCATGTGGTTTTATTCTTTCTCTAGCGTCCCCACTGAAATGTGGCGTCCGGAAGCCCCGACTTGGGGTTTCGTTGCTGTCTCCCCAAACCTAAGGCACTCAAAAGCAATACGGGGCATCCCTGAAGGCGGCCCCGGCGAGATGCGCGCGGAGAGTGCCGAGAAGCCTCCGCCGCGCTGCCTCGCGGGGCCATCCCGGTGCTGGGTATCACTGGGATCACCCGCCGAGCGGCCCCGGGGGACGCATTAGAATCCGAGCGCCAGCCAGGGGCCCGGGCCCCCGCGCCGGAGCCGAGCCAGCGCGCGCCTCGCAGCCCCGCGCTCCCCGGGCCCCGCGCCCGCCGGCGGGTCCGTTTGGGCGCGCGGTTCAGGGAAGCCAGGCCGACCCCCTCCCGGGCCCCTCCCGGTGCCCTCGCCAAGGACCCGGGCGCCGCCGCACCTACCGGACGCGCTGGGCCGTGACTGCGTTGCCCGTGTGCCGCCGGAGCACCGCCAGGAATAGGAGCCGCATGCCGCCGCCGCCGCCCGGCCATCCACCGCCCGCCGAGGCCGGGCCCGGGGCGGGGGCGGGGACGCGGACCCGGGCGGCGGGCGGCCGGGCTGGGTCAGTCCGCCCGCCGCTCCCCAGGCCGCGCCCGCGCTCGCCGGTTCCGCCGCCGGGGGTCCGGGGAGCGCGGGGCGGCGAGCGGGGCGCGTGCCCGGGAAGGTGGGGGTGGGGGTGGTCCGCGAGGTCCCTCCCATGGGACCTGCACCGGGGCATCCGGGGGTCCCTTCCATGGGAACCAGAAGAAGCTCCTCTGGTGGTCCCAGAGTGACCATAGGTCCGCGTCCACGTGGACTGTAACCTGAGATGATAACAGGTCCCTTCCCTCCGAGCCAAGGAGGGGTGGGTGGCTGCCCATTGCTCCCCTGGGGACCAAGGGTCGTGAGTCCCTTTCCACTGCCTGGCACAAGGGGTGATGACCAATTCCCTCCTACAGGAACCAGAGGAGGCCATAAGTGGACTCCCAAGGGTATCAGATTGACCTGATGTCCACTCCCATGGGTACCACCACCAGGGATTTCTGACATCTTTTGAAAATGAGAGCTCTTGCAATATTAAGACTCCTTTGAAAAGACCCTGATGCTGGGAAAGATTGAGGGCAGGAGGAGAAGGGGAGGACAGAAGATGAGATGGTTGGATGGCATCACCAACTCAATGGACATGGGTTTGGGTGGACTCCGGGAGTTGGTGATGGACGGGGAGGCCTGGTGGGCTGCAGTTGATGGGGTCGCAAAGAGTCGGACACGACTGAGTGACTGAACTGACTGAAGCCATCATTCCCACAGTTGCCTGAGCTAAGAAGCCGTTGCCCCCTTTGGAGGTGTTGAGATAAACTGAAGCAAAATTTTAAGTTTAAACAAAAATTTATCCCAATTGGGTAGCACTGAACCAGAAGAGGCCAGGAGCACTCCACAGATAGGAGCAGGGGAGAGGCTATTATACATAAAAGGCAGAAGCAAAGTAAGGAAATTCAGCTCAGTTCAGTTAGTTGCTCAGTGGTGTCCGACTCTTTGTGACCCCATGGACTGCAGGATGCCAGGCCTCCCTGTCCATCACCAACTCCTGGAGTTTACTCAAACTCATGCCCATTGAGTCAGTGATGCCATCCAACCATCTCATCCTCTGTCCTCCCCTTCTCCTCTTGCCTTCAGTCTTTCCCAGCATCAGGGTCTTTTCCAATGAGTCAGTTCTTCCCATCAGGTGCCCAAAGTACTGGAGTTTCAGCTTCAGCATCCGTCCTTCCAGTGAATATTCAGGACTGATTGCCTTTAGGATGGATTGATTGGATCTCCTTGCAGTCCGAGGGACTCTCAAGAGTCTTCTCCAACACCACAGTTCAAAAGCATCAGTTCAAAAAAAAAAAAAACCAAAAAACAAAAGCATCAGTTCTTCGGTGCTCAGCTTTGTTATAGTCCAACTCTCACATCCATATATGACTACTGGAAAAACCATAGCCTTGACTCGACGGACCTTTGTTGACAAAGTAATGTCTCTGCTTTTTAATATGCTGTCTAGGTTGGTCATAACTTTTTTACCAAGGAGCAAGTGTCTTTTAATTTCATGGCTGCACTCACCATCTGCAGTGATTTTGGAGCCCCAAAAATAAAGTCTCTCACTGTTTCCATTGTTTCCCTATGTATTTGCTATGAAGTGATGGAACCAGATGCCATGATGTTAGTTTTCTGAATGTTGAGCTTTAAGCCAACTTTTTCACTCTCCTCTTTCACTTTCATCAAGAGGCTCTTTAGTTCCTCTTCATTTCTGCCATAAGGGTGGTGTCATCTGCATATCTGAGGTTATTGATATTTCTCCTGGCAATCTTGATTCCAGCTCGTGCTTCATCCAGCCCAGCGTTTCTCATGATGTACTTTGCATATAAGTTAAATAAACAGGGTGACAATATACAGCCTTGACATTCTCCTTTTCCAATTTGGAATCAGTCTGTTGTTCCATATCCAGTTCTGACTGTTGCTTCTTGACCTGCATACAGATTTCTCAGGAGGCAGGTCAGGTGGTCTGGTATTCCCATCTCTTGAAGAATTTTCCACAGTTTAATGTGATCCACACAGTCAAAACTTTGGCATAGTCAATAAAGCAGAAGCAGATGTTTTTCTGGAATTCTCACGCTTTTTCAATGATCCAGGGAATGTTGGCAATTTGATCTCTGGTTCCTCTGCCTTTTCTAAATCCAGCTTGAACATCTGGAAGCTCACAGTTTACTGTTGAAGCCTGGCTTGGAGAATTTTGTGCATTACTTTGCTAGCATGTGAGATGAGTGCAATTGTGCAGTAGTTTGAGCATTCTTTGGCATTGCCTTTCTTTGGGATTGGAATGAAAACTGACCTTTTCCAGTCCTGTGGCCACTGCTGAGTTTTCCAAATTTGCTGGCATATTGAGGACAGCACTTTCACAACATCATCTTTTAGAATTTCAAATAGCTCAACTGGACTTCCATCACCTCTACTAGCTTTGTTTGTGGTAATGCTCCCTAAGGCCCACTTGACTTCGAATTCCAGGATGTCTGGCTCTAGGTGAGTGATGACACCATCATGGTTATCTGGGTTATGAAGATCTTTTTTATATAGTTCTTCTGTGTATTCTTGCCACCTCTTCTTAATATCTTCTGCTTCTGTTAGGTCCATACCATTTCTGTCCTTTATTGAGCCCATCTTTGCATGAAAATTTCCCTTGGTATCTCTAATTTTCTTGAAGAGATCTCTAGTCTTTCCCATTCTATTGTTTTCCTCTATTTGCACTGATCACTGAGGAAGCCTTTCTTATCTCTTTGTTATTCTTTGGAACTCTGCAATCAAATGGGTATATCTTTCCTTTTCCTCTTTGCCTTTTGTGTCTTTCTTTTCTCAGCTATTTTTATGACCTCTTCAGACAACCATTTTGCCTTTTTGCATTTCTTTTTCTTGGGGGTGGTCTTGATCATTGCCTCCTGTACAATGTCACAAACCTCCGTCCATAGTTCTTCAGGCACTCTATCAGATCTAATCCCTTGAGTCTATTTGTCTCTTCCACTGTAAAATCGTAAGCGACTTGATTTAGGTCATATCTGAATGGTCTAGTGGTTTTCCCTCCTTTCTTCAATTTAAGTCTCCCAGTCTTGTTTTTGCCGACTGTATAGAACTTCTCCATCTTTGGCTGCAAAGAATATAATCAATCTGATCTCGGTATTGACCATCTGGTGATGTCCATGTGTAGAGTCTTCTCTTGTTGCTGAAAGCTTAGTTGGCTTTCTGTGATTGGTTATCCTTAGGTTTCAGTTCTGTAACCTTGAGGCATTTACAGCTTAGGTTTTGGTTTGATTGGCTCAGATGGAAAGAATCTGCCTGCAGTGCAGGATACCCAAGTTCCACCGCTGGGTGGGGAAGATCTCTCGGAGAAGGGAATGGCTGGATACCCACTCCAGTATTCTTACCTGGAGAATTCCATGGACAGAAGAACTTGGTGGGCTACAGTCATGGAGTTGCAAAGAGTGGGACACAACTAAGCCACTAACACTTTCACTTTTTCTCTTTTGGTGTGATTAAGGAAGCAGCAGAGCATTTAAGCCCTCAGTCAAGTGGCCTCCTTGTGTAACAGATGGGACCTGAGCTCCCCACTTCATCACAGTGGTTGTAGGTGCATTTCAATTTCCTTGTGAGCTCAATTTGTATTCCTGTTGTTAGAAGAAGTTGAAGTTTCTATCTTGGCTCCATAGTCACCAAGGACAGAGACCTCTTTCTTTCTTCTCCAGCATCATAGTGTTTGGCCTTTATTCTTAAGATAGTCTCTAGGTGTAATATGATTGCTGGAGCTCCAGCCATCATATTCACATTCTAGGTCAGCAGGAAGGAAGGATATAATGCTGCATTTCATTTTAAGGGCTCCTCCTGGAATTTCACACAGCCTTTATGACTTTATCTTACTGTGTGCATCATCCATCCCAGACAACTAGGAAATGCAGTCTGTTAGCTGGGTATATTGCCACCCTGAATAAAATGGTGATCTCAGGTGACCAAAAATATTCTTTTTCAGGGCCACCATTTAATCCATTTCAGAGGCTCCTTTTCACAGATGGCTGCATGTATGAAGGTCCCCAATGACTCATCTGGAATTGTTCTGTACCTCCCCACCCCTAATGCTGTCTCTTCTCTACTTACCTCATTTTGTTTTGTGATCAGGGAGTGGTCAGCCCCACCCAGCACCTGGGTCCTGAGCTTATTCAATGCTCTCACCTTTGCTTGTCCAACACCAGACAATAGACATCAATAGATGTTTGTTGAATTAAATAAAATCACTGAATTTGCTCTGTTGTGAGATTTTATTCCCTTGAGAATGCATTTCTGATTTTTTTAGTGAAAGCCAGTGCTGCCATGGTAGGCTTTGCTAGGCTGAAACTCACTTTTATTCAGTTTTCCTGGAATACATCTGTTCCATGAGGTAAGATATTCTGACATGTCTTTGGGGGACCATTACTTTATCCTTTCATGGCTTTCATTTACCCATTTGTAAAATGAGAAAAGCTATAAACAGTATCATAGTTAATTAGTTCATTTTGATGAAGTCTTTTATGATTTTCCCAGGTAGGTAATATAAAAGGGTACGAAGACAACTGTGTTATTATTGAATAATGTAGAAATAATTATGAGGGGGTGAGGAGGTAGAACTTGGCATCTTGGAGGAGTTTTCTCCAGATGCTTCTAACATAAGGGTCTTAAAATATACATAATGCAAAATGTGTGTGTGTTTGTTTTTTTGTTTTTTTTTTTTATCATAGTGTTTGTTCAGACTATTTCTCTAATTCCTAGCTCTGGGCAGGGGAAAATGAAACTTTATTATCTACCCTGCATAAAAGTGATAGCATTTTCAAGGGAGGGCACTGTGGGCATATTGGCTTTTAAAATGGCTCTGTGACTTAAAAAAAGAGAAAAAGTCAACGCTTACATCCCCCCACCCCCTCCCCCCACCTCCCCTCCCCCTGCCCTTCTTGACATTAATAAATGGGGTATTCTGCTTCTTGGTTTCCATCAGAGTTTTCCATCTTTTTTTGTTTCCTTTTTTCCCCCCTCCCTTGGCTGCACCCTGACATGTGGGATCTTAGTTCCCCAACCACGAATCAAACCCACACCCCCTGCAGTGGAGGAGTGGAGTCTTAACCACTGGATGGCCAGGGAAGTCCCCAGAGTTTTCCATCTTTGCATCTTCATGCCTCTCCTTAGTACTGAGAACTACAAATGGTGTGTGTGTGTGGGAGAGAGAGAGAGAGATGGAGAGGGAAGGCAAGTGAGAAATCCTCATTAAAAAAAAAAAGATACATGTAGAACTGTGGTTTAAGTGTGCTGACTATGTTTCCTTTTCCTGGCTTTCACTGACAGCATTTGAAAGTGACAAAAAAAAAGCTGTTAGTCTGAAAGTAACTAATTCCTTCTAGTGTTGTTTAATGAACAGGAGGAAGTCAACCAGGACTAAGTGCTTTTCCCTTATAGCTTTGGGCAAGAAAGCAGGCCTTTGATTCCCACTGCTGTTCTGATGGCTGAGCAGATTCTTTTCATAACTTTTCGGCAGGAGGATGCTCACTCTAAAGATCCTCATCAGTGCTGAAGCGGACAGTGAGTCTGACAGCTATACGGCTTCCTATTTCTAATTACACAAGAGACACAGGTTCAATTCTGGGCACATTGGAGCTTTACTAAAGGGAAGATGTTCCAACTGCTTCCAGTATCAACCTGTTGCTTGCAGAGGCCCATAGTTATTCTTTCAGGTTGTCAACTTATTTTTTATTACATGACCAAATTTTATTACATAGCCATACAGGTAAATGGATTTTTAAAATCTCACAGCATCCCACTATCTGAGAGCAGCCCTATTAATACTTTTGCAGGTTTTTCCAGACTTAACAGGTAAATATAATCATCCCAGCAGTGGTTGTGGGCCCTGAGCTTAGCAACATTCTACGCACTCAGCATACTCCTGGACCTTCCCCCAGTCCTAGATGGTAGGTACTATGGTTCTCACCACTTTCCAGATGAGGAAACAGGCATAGAAACTTCCCAAAGTAACACAAGGAGTCTGGATTTCTTACTGTGATTTTTCTTTAGCTCTGCTTTGGACTCACTATTTTATTGTGGCTGATTTTTATTCTGTTTTGTGTTCGTGACTGTTACAAAATGTAGAAACACTCTACACTTTTTGGGGGGCGGGGAGGCGGTAACTGCTCTTTCGACAATTGATAGGCAACATTCTACCTCAGCCCCCAAGATTTCCCACCTCCTGTTTCACATTCTTCCAATTTAAACACTTATCCAGGTGATGCCATGAAGAGAATTTGCAAAAGTGATCAAATCCCCAAAGCAGTCGCCCATAGGATTTCCCTGGTGGTCCAGTGATTAAGACTTAGCCTTCCGATGCCGGGGGTGGGGGTTTGACCTGTGGTCGGGGACGGGGAGCTATCCCATATGCCTTGCAGCCGAAAAACCAAAACACAAAACAGAAGCGATATTGTAACAAATTTAATAAAGACTTATAGTCCACAAAACAACCAAACAGAAAAAATCAAACAAAACTAATCAGTTGCCCTCCATAGGGAGATTATGCAAGCTAAGTCAAACCCAGTATCTGTCTCTTTAAAGAGACTGGGCATTTCCTGATGTTGGAAAGATGCAAAGTAGGAGAGAGGATTTGATGTCAGGGAGATTCTTTAAAGATGGCTTTGGGAATAAATGAAGTCCCCATGACAAGAAGTACTAGAAGGTAGTAGATGCCAGCCAGCAGGAAATGGATAGCCCTACTCCCCGCCTCCCACCACCACCTCAAAGAACTAGAATCAACCACTAGTAGGGGAGTTCTAGGTGACCTCTCAGCCCCCTCCCACACCTTACTGTCAGCTGTGTGAGACCTTGAGCTGAGAACCCAGTCAGCCCCGCCCAGTCTCCTGAATTGCAAAGCCTCCAGATAATAGGTCAGTGTTGTTTGAGCAGCTAAGGTTGTGGTCATTTGTTATGCAGCTTCCCTTGTGGTTCAGCTAGTAAAGAATCCACCTCCAATGTCGAAGACCTGAGTTCGATCCCTGGGTTGTGAAGATCCCCTGGAGAAGGGAAAGGCTACCCACTCCACTATTCTGGCTTGGAGAATTCGGACACAACTGAGCAAACTTCACTCATAGAAAAGTAATACAAAAACATATCAGCAATACTTAGAACCCACTTCTATAGTATCGTGTGAATAACTACAAAATATTACAGAGTATGTATGCACTGTAATTCATTTAATCAATGCCTTCTGGAGTGGACATCAACATTTTAGGAATCAGAGAACTAAAATGGACTGGAATGGGTGACTTTAACTCAGATGATCATTATATCTACTATTGTAGGCAAGAATTCCTTAGAAGAAATGAAGTAGCCATCATAATCAACAAGAGTCCGAAATGCTGTACTTGGAGACAATCTAAAAAATGACAAAATGGTCTGTTCGTTTCCAAGGCAAACCATTCAGTATCACAGTAATCCAAGTCTATGCCCTGACCAGTAATGCTGAAGAAGCTGAAGTTGAACAGTTCTATGAAGATCTACAAGACCTTCTAGAACTAACACCCACCCCCCACCCCACCCCCCGCCCAAATGTCCTTTTCATTATAGGGGACTGGAATGCAAAAGTCGGAAGTCAAGAAATATCTGGAGTAACAGGCAAATTGAGCCTTACAGTACAGAACAAAGCAGGTCAAAGGCTCACAGAGTTTTGCCAAGAGAACGCACTGGTCATAGCAAACACCCTCTTCCAACAACACAAGAGAAGACTCTACACATGGACATCACCAGATGATCAATACCCAAATCAGACTGATCATATTCTTTGCAGCCAAAGATGGAGATGCTCTATACAGTCAGCAAAAACTGGGAGCTGACTGTGGCTCAGACCATGAACTCCTTATTGCCAAATTCAGACTTAAATTGAAGAAAGTAGGGAAAACCCCGAGACCATTCACGTATGACCTAAAGCAAATCCCTTACAATTATACAGTGGAAGTGACAAACAGATTCAAGGGATTAGATCTGATAGACAGAGTGCCTGAAGAACTATGGACGGAGTTTCTCGACACTGTACAGGAGGCAGGGATCAAGACAATCCCCAAGGAAAAGAAATGCAAAAAGGCCAAATGGCTGTCTGAGGAGGACTTACAAATAATTGTGAAAAGAAAAGAAGCCAAAGGCAAAGGAGAAAAAGAAAGATATACCCATTTGAATGCAGAGTTCCAAAGAATAGCAAGGAGAGATAATAAATGCTGGAGAGGGTGTGGAGAAAAGGGAACCCTCTTACACTGTTGGTGGGAATGCAAACTAGTACAGCCGCTATGGAGAACAGTGTGGAGATTTCTTAAAAAACTGGAAATAGAACTGCCATATGACCCAGCAATCCCACTCCTGGGCATACACACTGAGGAAACCAGATCTGAAAGAGACACATGCACCCCAATGTTCATCGCAGCACTGGTTATAATAGCCAGGACATGGAAGCAACCTAGATGCCCATCAGCAGATGAATGGATAAGGAAGCTGTGGTACATATACACCATGGAATATTACTCAGCCGTTAAAAAGAATTCATTTGAACCAGTTCTAATGAGATGGATGAAACTGGAGCCCATTATACAGAGTGAAGTAAGCCAGAAAGATAAAGAACATTACAGCATACTAACACATATATATGGAATTTAGAAAGATGGTAACGACAACCCTATATGCAAAACAGAAAAAGAGACACAGAAGTACAGAACAGACTTTTGAACTCTGTGGGAGAAGGTGAGGGTGGGATGTTGCGAAAGAACAGCATGTATATTATCTATGGTGAAACAGATCACCAGCCCAGGTGGGATGCATGAGACAAGTGCTCGGGCCTGGTGCACTGGGAAGACCCAGAGGAATCGGGTGGAGAGGGAGGTGGGAGGGGGGATCGGGATGGGGAATACGTGTAAATCTATTGCTGATTCATGTCAATGTATGACAAAACCCACTGAAAAAATAAATAAATAAATAAATAAATAAACTTCAAGCCTAAAAAAAAAATAAAATAAAATTGAATAACTCTCCATGAAAAAAAAAAAGAAAGAAAGAAAGCCTTCCTCAGTGGTCAATGCAAAGAAATAGAGGGAAACAACAGAATGGGAAACTAGAGATCTCTTCAAGAAAATTAGAGATACCAAGGGAACATTTCATGCAAAGATGGGCTCAAAAAAGGACAGAAATGGTATGGACCTAACAGAAGCAGAAGATATTAAGAAGAGGTGGCAAGAATACACAGAAGAACTATACAAAAAAGATTTTCATGACTCAGATAACCACAATGGTGTGATCACTCATCTAGAGCCAGACATCCTGGAATGCAAAGTCAAGTGAGGCTTAGGGAGCATCACTACAAACAAAGCTAGTGGAGGTGATGGAAGTCCAGTTGAGCTATTTGAAATCCTAAAAGATGATGATGTGAAAGTGCTATCCTCAATATGCCAGCAAATTTGGAAAACTCAGCAGTGGCCACAGGACTGGAAAAGGTCAGTTTTCATTCCAATCCCAAAGAAAGGCAATGCCAAAAAATGCTCAGCTACTGAACAGTTGCACTCATCTCACACGCTAGCAAAGTGATGCTCAAAATTCTCCCAGCCAGGCTTCAACACTTTGTGAACCATGAACTTCCAGATGTTCAAGCTGGATTTAGAAAAGGCAGAGGAACCAGAGATCAAATTGTCAACATCTGCTGGATCATCAAAAAAGCGAGAGAATTCCAGAAAAACATCTGCTTCTGCTTTATTGACTATGCCAAAGCCTTTGATTGTTTGGATCACATTAAACTGTGGAAAATTCTTCAAGAGATGGGAATACCAGACCACCTGACCTGCCTCCTGAGAAATCTGTATGCAGGTCAAGAAGCAACAGTCAGTACTGGACATAGAATGACAGACTGGTTAAAAATCGAGACGGAGGTACGTCAACGCTGTATATTTTCACCCTGCTTATTTAACTTATATGCAGAGTACATCATGAGAAACGCTGGGCTGGATGAAGCACGAGCTGGAATCAAGATTGCCAGGAGAAATATCAGTAACCTCAGATATGCAGATGACACCACCCTTATGGCAGAAAGTGAAGAACTAAAGAGCCTCTTGATGAAAGGGAAAGAGGAGAGTGAAAAAGTTGGCTTCAAATTCAACATTCAGAAAACTAAGATCATGGCATCTGGTCCCATCACTTCATGGCAAATAGATGGGGAAACAATGGAAACAGTGATAGACTTTATTTTCTTGGGCTCCAAAATCACTGCAGATGATGACTGCAGCCATTAAATTAAAAGATGCTTGCTCCTTGAAAGAAAAGCTATGGGCAACCTAGACAGCATATAAAAAAGCAGAGACATTATTTTGCCAACAAAGCTCCATCTAGTCAAAGCTTTGCTTTTCCAGTAGTCATATATGGATGTGAAAGTTGGACTATAAAGAAAGCTGAGCACCGAAGAATTGATGTTTTTGAACTGGGGTGTTGGAGAAGACTCTTGAGAGTCCCTTGGACTGCAAGGAAATCAACCAGCCCATCCTAAAGGCAATCAGTCCTGAATATTCACTGGAAGGACTGATGCTGAAGCTGAAACTCCAGTACTTTGGGCACCTGATGGAAAGAGCTGACTCATTTGAAAAGACTCTGATGCTGGGAAAGATTGAAGGCAGGAGGAAAAGGGGATGACAGAGGATGAGATGGTTGGATCACATCAGTGACTTGATAGACATGAGTTTGAGTAAACTCCAGGAGTTGGTGATGGACAGGGAAGCCTTATGTGCTGCAGTCCATGTGGTCGCAAAGAGTTGGAAAGAATTGAGCGACTGAACTGAACTGAACCGAACTGATTGTAAATCTTTGCTGTTTCTAATCTTTTTGTTATTTTAAGCAACATTGCAATGAGCATTTTATAGCTAAGTCTCTGCCACATTCTTATGTTCCTAGAAATGTAATTGCACATTCCAAGTGTATGGGAATGTGATTTTGATACAAATGACTAATTCTCCTCCAGAAAAGTTGCACAATTTTGATTTTATATTGGTCATTTACAAGAATACTCATCTCCCCAAACTTTGGTAATACTGGGTATCTTTCAGTTTGAGTGATGAAACATTCTCTCTTTTTGCATTTTTAAAGTATTGGTGAAATGTGATTTTTTTTTTTTCTTCCATGAAGGGCACTTGCATTTTTGCTTTTCCCTCTGTGTATGTATTGCTTGTATTAACTGGGACTTTTTCAACTGCAAATAAGGAAAGTCACACTTGCTTAATCAAAATGAGAATTTATGGACTCAAAATTGAAATGTCCAGGGTGGGGGGGACCTACTTTAAGTCAAGGTCAGAACTAGGTAAGACCTAGAAAATTCCACGTTGAAACAAGGGCTTTCTCTCTTCATTTCAGCCTTCTTCTTGGTTGCTTCATCCTTAGGTTTCATAAGATGGTCCCCAGCAACTCCAAGCTTATATCCTTACAATTCCAAATCCAGGAGAAATAGGAATGTTTCATCCTGGTTACTCCAAAATAAGTCATGGGGTTAGCTCTGATTAAACTAACTTGGGTCACATGTCTATCTTTGAACCAATCACTGTAGAGCAATAGATGAACTACTGTTGATTGGATGGACATAGATCACACGACCACTTCTGATCACTCTCAGACAGTCCTACTGGAACCACAGGGAGCATGGATGACCCTAGAAATTCCAGGGACTATTGCCAGAGCAGGACCAGAGATTGGCAAAGCCCAAAGGACAGCTCTCTTCAATAATGCCTGGACATTCACTTTGCCACTTTTATTTATTAGATGCTCATTCAATACATTTCATAGGATCCCAAAGAACTGTATAATAGGACAATAACTTGGTCATATGTATTTCAATTTTTTTTTCAGTTCGTTTGCTGTCAACTGCAATTTTCTTTTCTACAAGTATGTTTTAAATCTTTATGGAGTCAAATCAATTAACTTTTCCTTTATGGTTTTAGCATTAGGCTTAGAAAAGCTTTCTCCACCCTGTGATTTTATATTTGCCCATATTTTCTCTTAACGCTTTTATCTTTTCAATTTGTCCATGATACTATTTTGTCTATCTCTAATTTATGTCAGTACAATATGTGAAGCCTATTTCCCACACATGTTTAGTCTCTGCCAACAAACTTTACTGAATAATCTATTATTTTCCCAATGGATTGGAAATGCCTTTAATTTTCACATGCTGAGTTACTTTATGTATTAATATGTGCTTCAATTTTTGTCCTTTGGATTCATCTCCATTGATCTTTCCTGTAAGGCCTAATTTAAAAAATAAATACACTTAAAACTAGCAATTATTTTACAACTGCAACATAAATTAAGATATTTATAAGGAACTTTTTAAAGTGGGAGTGCAAAGAGAATGGTTAGGCTTGGTCCACATCTGTTATGTGTTCACATCTGCTACTTCTTCAAATAGGAGGAAAGAGAAGTTCATTTTCTTTCACTTACTCTCTCACTCCCTCTTCTACCTCCCCGTTTCTGTTGGTGAATGTCTGACTTTTGCAGATGTCCCACAGGTTTTTAAAAGCCAGGACGGAAATAACCCAAGAAGCAGAGGTTGCTACTCCAAAGGTCCAACATAGTGAGTGTTTCAAAAAAGTCAAATCAAAACCCATCTTCCTGGTCACACACTCTCACATCCTCTGTAAAAATAAAATACAGGTCATTCTGAGAGCTGAATTAATTCCCACTGAGGCAGGTTAGGGTAGCTTTGGTTTTGGCTTCAGAAAATAAGACTTGATTCCACTCTGTTGGTTGACTCTGTTTTCAGTCCTGTTTTCTGCTTCTACCTAGACTATCTGCAGCCAGATAGAACTGTTGCAATAGGGATTCCCTGTAATAAAGAGAACTTCTGACAGCTCTCCGTGGAGTGTTGGAAGACCGATGACATGACCTGTTAGTCTAATAAAGCTAATGATGCACAAAAGATGAGCTGGGCCTGAGTTCCTCTGTAGGGAACTGGGAAACCAGAAAAGCAGAAGGATCGGCTGATGCTGAGCCACCGTGACGTGCAGGCAAGGTGCTCGGCAGTCTGTTGAACAAATGAGTGATGTATGGATGTGCAGAAAGTCTGTGATGACTGTTTGTAAACCAGCACTTTGAGGAAGCTGAAACTGAGTAAGTACATGCCACTGCCTGGTCGCAAGGGGTGAGCCACATAGATGTGAAACAAGAAGCAGAAACGTCATGAAAAAGAGTCAGAAAGATTGGGCAGTCCCTGAAATGGCCTCAGCCTTGGGTGGTTTCTAAACACCTCCCTTCCGAGAGCATCTACTCTGAGCTCTGCATTGAGCAAGGCACAAGGGGCAGGGTGGTGGTGGAGAAGGAAGGGCCCTGTGTTTTGAGCAAACGGGGCATTTCCAAAGTCAATTTATACCACAAGCATCCTTGCAGTAAGATCCTCTTTCCCAGAGGGCCCTGGAGGGGGAGAAGCTGCCCAAAGACCTTAATAATAAGATGATGTCACCTATCCCTGGACACCTGCTGCATGAGTTTGGTCCTTTACATATTTATTTGTTTTAGGTGCAGGGGAGAGACTTATGTATGCAATTACTTTCATGAAGAGGGCATGGATCATAAATGTACCCAACAAAGAGGTGAGAGTCAATGTATATCAACCCTTTAGCTATACAATCATTGTGGGCTTAGTATGCAGGCTGCAAAGTCACTGATTACAAGGACCAGGTGGAAAACTCTAACAGCAAATTGGACCATGTGTTGGGGGAAAGGAGTAGGAAATCAGGCTGCTTTCCCTTATTCTATTTTTTATTTTCCCATTTAAAAAAATTATTATTATTATTATTATTACTTTAATTGGAGCACAATTGCTTTACAATGTTGTATTAGTTTCTGCTTTACACCAGCGTGAATCTCTTTATTTATTTGGCTGCACTGGGTCTTCGTTGCAGTGTGCAGGATCTTTAGTTGTGGCATGCAGACTCTTAGTTGCAGCATGTGGGGGTCTACTTCCCTGAGCAGGTATAGAACCCAGGCACCCTGCATTGGGAGCACAGAGTCTTAGCCACTGAATCACCAGGGAAATCCCAGTTTTCCCATGTTCTGATCGAATCACAACAGGTGGTTTTGGGTCATACTAACATAAAGTCCAGCACAGTGGCTTAAACAACGTCAGATTTACTATCTTTTGTTTCTTTGGTTATGTGACGTCTCCCTGATTCATCACTGTGCCATCCACAAAGCTGGCTTCATCCTACACCGATTTGTCACATGATTGTGAAACAGCTGTCCGTGGCAACTAGGTCTATGGGTATTCTCATTCACGCCCTGGAAGAGTGTATTTCTCTTGCAGTCATTGAGTAAGAGTTCTTTCCTTTAGCCTGACCGGGCCCATCTATGTCACTTGTCTTCTCCTGGGCCCTGGTGGAAATTCACATCCTGAATGGCTACAGTCTGGGTTTCTGAAAGCTGTGAAGAAGCATCAGAAGGACTTCCCTGGTGGCCCAGTGGATAAGACGCTGCGTTCTTAATGCAGGGGGCACTGGTTTGATCCCTGGTCAGGGAACTAAGATCCCACATGCCACACAGTGAAAACAAAAAAATAAGGAATAAAAAATAAAAACTAAATTAAAAAAGGAAGAAGCATCAGAGATGTAGCACTGGTATGAACTTGTCAGATCCAGAAACAAAGATGAAGTTAGTTTCTCCTGAACTACACGGGTAGTTGGAGGAGAGCAGGGTGGGATCAGGATTGTTTGGAAGGAGAAAGAGGGTGTGGACATTGGTAACAAGTAACCAGCCACGCCTGCTGCACATTCCTATGGAGCAGTAGAACTTCCAGAGCAGTGGAGTGATCTTGACTGTGCTGTGCACAATAGCAGCCATCCACCACCTGGGGCCCCTGCGCATCTGAAAAGTGGCTGGTGTGACTGAGAAACAGAATTTTTCATTTTATTCAATTTGAACTAATTTCAGTTGGACAGCGGTCAGTGTAGATATGGGGAATAATTTCTCTACTGTGAAAAAAATAAAGACAACAGAGAGTTGGGATGACATGTGTGAGCTAGACTGTGTGTGCTCCATCTAAAGGTTGGATGGTTACCTGGAGTCGCAGATGGTGGCCATGGGAGAATGCAGGCGTGTTTTCATTTTTGCATCCTGCCTAACAAACCTCCGCAGAACTTAGTGGTTTAAAGTAACAGCTATTTAGGGACCGCCCTGGTGGTCTAGACTGCCCTCATAGTTCGGTTGGTAAAGAATTCACCTTCAATGCAGGAGACCTCGGTTTGATTCCTGGATAGAGAAGATCCTCGGGAGAAGGGCTAGGCTACCCATTACAATATTCTTGGGCTTCCCTTGTGGCTCAGGTGGTAAAGAATCCGCCTGCAATGTGGGAGACCTGGGTTCGATCCCTGGGTTGGGCAGATCCCCTAGAGAGGGGAAGGGCTACCCACTCCAGTATTCTGGGCTGGAGAATTCCGTGGACTGTATAGAGTTGGACACTGCTGAGTGACTTTCACTTTCACTTTCTGGTGGTCCAGTGGTTAAGACTTCCATGTTGGGGACTGCTGGTTCAATCCCTGGCTGGGGAACTAAGATCTCCCATGCCACAGAGACACAAATATTAAAAAAATAAATAATAACTATTCAACTTGTTGATGATTCCATGATCTGGGTGGAGGTTCAGCGGGGCAGTTTTTCCTGTTGCTCTTGCTGGTGGTTACTTATGTGTCTTCTTTCAGCGGGAAGGCCTGCTGGAAGGCTGGGGTGCTGGGACTCCTTCTCCATGGAGTTGCAGAATCTTTCCCAACACATGGTCTCTCCAGCAAGGTAGCTTGGTCCAGTACTCCCAAGGCACAAAAGTGGAAGCTGCCAGAACTTCTCAAGGTTTACCCTGAGACCTAGCTCAGGGACTCTTCTACCACAGTTCCTTCACCAAGGGCAGGTCACAGACAGCCCTCTGGCACTGTGGCCTGCAAAGAATATGTAAAGACACAAATACCAGCATCACAGTTCAAGTAGGGGGTTTAGGGAGTGGTCACTCGTGTCACAGGCAGTCACACGTCCCAGTATTGCCGGGGCTTCTGCCTGTTTTTTCAAGAGCAGCAGGGCATCTAACTTTACATGTGAAACCTCCCAGTGTTTAGCTGTTGGCTCACTTTTTGGGGCAATGGCTGTACTGAAATGCAATTCACATACCATCCGGTTCATTCATTTAACATGTACAATTCAGTGGTTTTTAGTATATTCACAGAGTTGTGCAACTATCACCATGATTTCAGAACATTTCACTACTACAAAACGAAATGCACAGGCTTTAGCAGTCACTCCTCATTCTTTCCATCCCCCCAGCACCTGGGTATCACACACTAGCTTAAGTTCTGTCCCTATAGACTTGTCTATTTTGGACATTTCACAGAAACTGAATCTTGCATTATGTGGTTTTGACTCACTTCTTTTAAACACCACAATCAAAGGAAAACATTTCTGCCAGCTGAATATATGTTGCAGTCTCTGGGTACAGAGATTGAGGTGCACAGCAGACCTCCCGAGGACCAGGTACGAGGGCTCACCAGTCCTGGGTGCACTTCTTGAGTTCTGTAACTGCCTCCTCTCCCCTCCCCTTCAACCCCACTGCCCCCCTTTCTGCCTGGCTTTATCCTTCTTAAATGAGACAATCTAACTGGGTTAGTTTGCTGTCATTCAAAATGGCACATCTGCCCACATTTTGGGCAGAGCTTCAAAACTAAGTCACCATGTGATTCCACTTGAAGAGATTTATTTTCATTCCATGTTTAATGCTAATATTATTCTGTGCTTTGTCTGAGTGTATCATGCTGCCAGTCTTTAAAAAAGAGACTCATAGATGGATGAAACTGGAGCCCATTATACAGAGTGAAGTAAGCCAGAAAGATAAAGAACATTACAGCATACTAACACATATATATGGAATTTAGAAAGATGGTAACGACAACCCTATATGCAAAACAGAAAAAGAGACACAGAAGTACAGAACAGACTTTTGAACTCTGTGGGAGAAGGTGAGGGTGGGATGTTGCGAAAGAACAGCATGTATATTATCTATGGTGAAACAGGTCACCAGCCCAGGTGGGATGCATGAGACAAGTGCTCGAACCTGGTGCACTGGGAAGACCCAGAGGAATCGGGTGGAGAGGGAGGGGGGAGGGGGGATCGGGATGGGGAATACGTGTAAATCTATTGCTGATTCATGTCAATGTATGACAAAACCCACTGAAATAAATAAATAAATAAATTAAAAAAAAAAAAAAAAGAGAGAGACTCATAGTTCTTGACTTATCTACCAGCTGGAGTGTGGAAGAAGCACTGGACTAGGAATTAGTTTTGGAGCCTTTTACTCAAGTCTAAATTCTAATGCCTACTAAATGTATGATTTGGGATAGGAATCTTGAGAGAGTTGCTTTTTCCACTAGCAAAATTTGGATACTAATATATGCTGCAGAACATCACAAGAGTCTCAAAAAAAAAAAAAAAATAGGTGAACATAACAAGTTCTTCCAACACCACTTACAATTCAACAAATAATCATTCATTTATAATTTATTTAATTCCACACATATCTATCACTGGCAGGTCCAAGATTCTAGGAATATAGTAGCAGAGAAAACAAAATCTCAGCACTCTGAGCTTTAAGGACAGCTACTAAACATCTTCACAAAACAAATAAGCATAAATTATAATGGGTGGTGTGTAAGAAAATTGTATCCTGTGTTCTAATGATATATAAAAGGGGGATCTGTTCAAATCTGGGAAGATCAGGAAAGGGACATTGGAACTGACAGCTTAAAATGATTAGCACTAACGGATATGATGGGTAAAGTTTTATGTTGGCATTCAGTTATTCCTCATTAAATGTTTACTAAATATTTATCTACTGCCCGCTGTGTGCCAGCATCTTGCTCTGCTACAGTCAAGATGTCAGACATTTTGAAAAATAAAAAAGTTAATACATGCTGCTTCAAGCCTTTTAGGAAGTCCTACTTACCCAGATGACCTACCAGCAAGGCCACAACTTAGGTAATTGCTCCATCCTAGCTGGAGTTAAGGATGGAGGAAGAAGAGGATGTGGTCTTGCTCGAACTGAATCATTATAGCCCCGTTTCCTGGTTTCTGAAGCATGCTGAGGACTGTTTCTGCAGGACACTCTCCAGTTCCACCACTGGTGCAGTGTCCCACATGGTGCCCGTGGCACTGTGACAGTGTCTGGCATAGGTGCCCGGCGGTGGGGTGGGGAGGATGGGGGCGAAGATGAAGCACGGTGAAGAAAATGACGCACAAGAACCCTGCCGCCATAGAGTTCATACTTGTGGGGACCACGCACAAGCCGGGGCCAAAGGAATAAGCATAAAAACGCGGCGGATAGTATGTGGAAACTAAAACAGGGTAATGCGATGGGCGTGGAATCCATTTTAGATGGGTTGGTCAAGAAATGTTTACAAGGAGTCACCACTCTAGTTGAGGGCTGAAGGAAAACAGGATGCCAGCCATGTGACAAGGAAATCGGCTCTGAGCTTGTTCTCAGGTGGTGGCTCTCAGTTGCTCTCAGGGTTCATTTGGGAACATCTGGAAACAGCTTTGATTGTCACAAGTGGGGAACAGAGTGGAACGGGCATTTAGTGGAGACTAGAGGCCAGGGCGGAGAAGGCAATGGCAACCCACTCCAGTACTCTTGCCTGGAAAATCCCATGGACGGAGGAGCCTGGTAGGCTGCAGTCCATGGGGTCGCGAAGAGTCGGACAGGACTGAGCGACTTCACTTTCACTTTTCACTTTCGAGCATTGGAGAAGGAAATGGCAACCCACTCCAGTGTTCTTGCCTGGAAAATCCCAGGGACGGGGGAGCCTGGTGGGCTGCCGTCTCTGGGGTCGCATACAGAGTCGGACACGACTGAAGCGACTTAGCAGCAGCAGCAGAGGCCAGGGATGCCATTACTCATCCTACAACGCACAGGACAAACCGCCAAAAGAACTATCTGCTCCCAGAGTCAACAGAGCAGAGAAGAGAGACAACATTCCAGGGCCAGGAAGCCGGGCGCGGATGCAGGGGCCAGCCTGAGTACAGTAGCCTGGAGGGCAAGGAAAGGCTGAGGTCACTGCAAGAAATCTGGGAACCTCCAAGCGCGAGACTCTGATTTTTACTTTTAAAACCCTTTCCATATAGTCACGCCCCCGCCCTCCCGCACTCCGCACTGCAGCTGGCGGAAGCCGGGCCACCTCCAGGGCAGACTTCCTGGGCGCGACCGGAAGTCCGGGCGGCCTTCGCGGCGGGCTCGCCCTATGGGGACGCTCGTGGGGCGGGCCGAAGAGGCTGGCGGGGCAAGTCTCGCGAGAAGGGCGACGGCAACGGTGGCGGCAGAGCCGGGCATAACCCTGCAGAGCGGCCCGGCGGGCGGTGCACGAGTGGGCGCATGGAGGGTGCGGGCGACGAGCGGGCGCCGCTGCTGGGCGCGCGGCGGACGGCGTTCGAGGGCCGGCGCGCGGCGTGCGCGGCCGTGCTGCTGACGGAGCTGCTGGAGCGCGCCGCCTTCTACGGCATCACGGCCAACCTGGTGCTGTTCCTCAACGGCACGGCGTTCGGCTGGGAGGGCGCGGAGGCCAGCCAGGCGCTGCTGCTCTTCATGGGCCTCACCTATTTGGTGTCGCCGTTCGGGGGCTGGCTCGCCGATGCGCGGCTCGGCCGGGCGCGCGCCATCCTGCTCAGCCTGGCGCTCTACCTGCTTGGCATGCTGGCCTTCCCGCTGCTGGCCGCGCCCGCCACACGCTCGGCGCTCTGCGGGGCCCCAGGCCCTACGAACGTCCGCAATTGCTCGGCGCCGCCGTGTACTGACGCGCCCGCTCGCTACTGCGCGCCCGCAGTGCTGTCCGCGCTCGCTCTAGTGGGCCTGGGCGTGGGCGCGGTCAAGGCCAACATCACGCCCTTTGGCGCAGACCAGGTGAGGGGTCCGCAGGTGGGAGGCGAGGGGGCGGTATTGGCCACGGACCCGGTAACCCAGGTTACCACCCGGGCTGCCTGCGGTGGGTGCTGGCGAGCGGAGCTGCAAACTCAGGGGACCTCCTTCCAACCGAGGGGCCTTTGGAGTTGAGACCTGGGGGAGGGTACAGAGGCGTTTCTGTACTGGGCATCCGCAAGTGCAAAGGCCCTGGGGCCAGAGGAGAGGGCTGCTCCGGTTGTCATAGCAGTAGCTGTCGTGTTGCAGCACGGAACACATCAGTACACGTATTGTGTACAACACCTACAACACGTACACGTATTGTACGCCTTAAACTTACAGAAGGTTGTCGACAGGTCTGTCTCAGACAGAAAAGAAATGGGGACAGAGGTGGCAGGTCGGGGCTTCGTGATGTGACGCTTTGTAAAGAGTTTGAGGTCTGTTTTGAATACAGTAGGAAGCCTTTTATAGGGTTTGAGCCTAGGGTAATGTGATCTGATTTACGTTTCAAAAATATCCAGTGTCTCTGTAGAGCAGGGGCCTGGCAGCTGTGGCCTGCCAGCCGAATCTGGTCTACTTCCTGTTTTTGGAGAGCCCGCAACTTAAGAATGATTCGTAAGTGGTTTTTTTTTTTTTTCCTTTGAAAAAAAGAAAGTTTGTGGGTGTGACAAATGAAACTGACAGGAAACTCAAATTTTAGCCTCCATAAATAGTTTTACTGGACCACAGACCTGCACCTACCTGGTCACCTATCAGCTATGCTGGGACTGCTTTCACAATAGGATAGCAGAATCAAGTAGTTGTGACAGACTGAATGTTACTTACAATGTAAGCTGCCCTCTCACAGAAAAAAGTTTGCAGTCTGGTATAGAGCCTAAGTTGTATGGAAAGCGCTGACACCAGGCAGATCAGGTAGGAGTCTGTTGCACTGGCCAGGTGAGAAATTAGAGATTTGCACTAGAACGGGGGCAATGGACAAGGAATGAAGTGGTGGATTTAGGACGTTACGGAGGTGGTGGTTGTTGGTTAGTGGCTAAGTCGTGTGTGACTCTTCTGCGACCCCCCCGATGGGCTGTAGCCCGCCCGGCTTACTCTGTCCATGGGATTCTCCAGGCAAGAATACTGGGGTGGGTAGCCATTCCCTTCTCCAGGAAATCTTCCCGACCCAGGAATCGAACCCAGGTCTCCTGCATTGCATGCAGAGAGGGCGCCAGAATTGCCGGCTGATCTTATGCAACAGAGAAGGCTCCTCCTAGGTTTATGGGCCAAGTAGCCATGTGACTGCCAGCATTTACAGAGGGCCTACTGTGCATCAGGCCCTGTTCTGAGTACTTCGTCAGTTCATAGGACGCCTCTGCTGTTACTGTGCTCATTTGGCAGATGAAGAAGTGAAGACTCAAGAGGTTAAATCATTTGCCCAAAGTTACAGAGCTAGTACGTGACTGAGCCAGGATGCAACAACTTGCATCCTTTGAATCTGAACATTAGTCACACCTGTGAAAGGCTGTTATGGTAAGGCGAGTCCTTCTCACGATGCTGGAGATAATAGTTGCCTAATGTCTTGAATTCTTAACCTCCTTCCTCTGCACCATGGAATGTGCTTTACATACCTGAACTCATTTGAATCTCTTATGAATCCTAGACCTATTTTTAAAATGAGGAAATGGAGGTGCAAAAAGATGTATTTCTTTTGTTTTGTAGGTAGTGAGTGGTCACACCATGGTTTAGGTGCAGGTTTGATTTCTTAATGTATACTTTAGCTGAGATGGGCATTCTGTGATGGTTCTGCCAGCTTCCAAGGCCCAGGACTGGGAGTTCTTCATCTTGTGTTTCTGGTTTTTTTGGAAATTTATTTTATTTATTTAGTATTTTTTTGGCTATGCTGGGTCTTCATTGCTGCGCGCATGCTTTCTCTAGTTGCAGGGATTGGGGGCCATACTCTTCGTTGTCCAAAGGCTTCTCACTGTGGTGGCGTCTCTTATCACGGAGCAGACGCTCTAGGACGCCCTGGTAGTTGTGGTGCTCAGGCTTCCGTAGTTGCTTTAGCAGGCAGATTGATAACCGCTGGACCACCAGGGAAGTCGCTCCATCTCTAAAGACCAGGCCATAGGACCAGTGCGTGCTGAGTGTGTAGGTCATGCCCCACGGTACTGAGTGCTCTTCCTACACTATCTTATATAAAACCCCGCAACAATTTCTATCCCATAATTATCCCTGTTTTACAATAAACAGCGGCTTAGCAGGTTTGACCAGCCCTGGTCCACTGCAAGTGAGTGGGGAAGCTGGGTTTGAACCCAGAAAGTCTGACTCAGAAATGACTGCTCTACAGTAGGTAATAGACAAGTGATCAATACTCCTTAAAAGAATGAGTGGTCCCATAGAAGTACTCTAGAAGGCATGACAGAATTTGGACTCTTTTGATATGTAGATGTGGGCATTACAAAGAAATGTTCTGTTCTGCAAGAGAATTGACCCAGTCTCTTCTAACATGACACTGTCATGGAGAACAGATTCAGGGGTATCAAAGATTTGACCACCACACACAGCATGTGCTTTGTGATTGTAACCCATCTTTTTTAAAAGTCATTTATCAGGATGACTGGGATAACTTGATTACAGACCACATAGTAGGTAAAGCTGCATTGATGTTAATTTTCTTAGATGATGGTTTGTGGTCTTGTAGAAGAACAGCCTTATTTTTAGGAGAGTCACGATGAAATCTTTGGGGTGAAATACGATGCTGCAACTTAATAGTTCAGCCAAAAGAGTATTTTGTGTATGTACAGAAAAAGAACTAAGGATATAGATGAAAGCTATAGGTGTGCGTGGTTTACTGTTCTTCCAACTTTTCTGTATGTTTAAAAATTTTTTAAAGTTAAGAAGAATCTGCCTGCCAAGCAGGAGACCCAGGTTTGATCCCTGGGTTGGGAAGATTCCCTGGAGAAGGAAACAGCACCCCACTCCAGTATTGTTTCTGGGAAATCCCTTGGACAGAGGAACCTGGCGGGCTACGGTCCACGGGTTCGCAAGAGTCAGATACAACTTACCAGCTAAACAGCAGCAGCAGCAAGGAGATGGCCATCAACTGATGGATGGACATATGCGGAATATGCTTCAACAGTGAAAAGAGATGAAGTACTTGCTTCATTGTGGATGAACCTTGAAACCATCATGCCGTTGAAAGATGCAAGGCACCCAACACCACATATCATAGGATTCCATTTGTATGAAATGTCCAGAATAGACAGAGCAATAAAGACTTAAGAGATGAGTGGTTACCGGGGAGTCAGGAAATGGGGGAGGGGAAGCCACTGTGAACAGAATCAGGTTTCTTGCTGGTGTGATGAGAAGGTAGAATTGGAAAGCAGTGGTGTGGTGGTTAGACATCTGTGAAGACTGAAAAACACTGAGTGGTACATTTCAAAAGGGTGAATTTATAGTGTGAGAATTGTATCTCAGTGGAAACGAAAATGTTAGTACCCTTCAGCTGGAGTGCTAGCTCTGTGCCAGGTGCTGGCTGGTCTTTGAAGGGGATTTCAGAAGTCTCCCCTCCCTCCCCCGCAGGTGCAGGGAGGTATGGCCAGGAGCCTGCCCTCTAGGCATGAGGCCTGTGGTCTGTTCTTCAGGAGGAGCTAGTTTGACATCTCCTGGCCTGTCTGAGTTTGAGGAAATCTATTTGTATTTTTAAGGATTCTTTTTTTAAATCTTGGCCGTGCCCAGCAGCTTGCTGGATCTCAGTTGTCTTACCAGAGATTGAACCCGGGCCACTGCACACTGCTGAGTCCTCACCACTAGACCACCAGGGAGCTCCCAGGAACTTTTTTGTTTAATTGAAATATGATTGATTTACAATGTTGTGTTTCAGGTATATAGCAAAGTGATTTGGTTATACATTTATACATATCCTTTTTCCATTTCTTTTCACTATAGTCTATTACAAGGTATCGAATATAGTTCCCTATGCTATACAGTGGGACCTTGTTTATCTGTCTTATGTATAGTAGTGTGTATCTGTTAATCCCAAGTTCCTAATTTATGTCACCCCCAACTTTTCCCTGTGGTAGCCATAAGATTGTTTTCTATATGTTGGTGAGTCTGTTTCTGTTTTATAAATAAGTTGATTTATCCGCATATAAGTGATATCACATAGTATTTGTCTTTCTCTGCCTGACTGACTTCACCTAGTGTGATAATCTCCAGGTCCGTCCATGTAGCTGCACAAGGCATGATTTCTTTCTTTTCTGTGG
Organism: Cervus canadensis; assembly: GCF_019320065.1. NCBI lineage: Eukaryota > Metazoa > Chordata > Mammalia > Artiodactyla > Cervidae > Cervus > Cervus canadensis. Next base: position 104,824,705 of record NC_057386.1, read on the forward strand.
CTGAGTGGTACGCAGAAGGTACCTTTTAGGCTTCTCTATCACTCACGCCTTTGTGACACAGGGCTTCTTCGAAACAGTCTGAGGGAAAGATGAATGGGGTCAGGCTGTGCAGCTCTGAGAAGGAGGCCTTGGCTGGCTTTGGAAAGAAGACTTACACCACAGAGTCCAAGGGCAATGCTGATGTGGATTGTCAGCCCCACCTTTCCCCCAGTACTTAACCTTTCTCAGAGGTCACAATCATTCTTAATGGATGGATCCTGTATTTGAAATAGCAGACTGAAAGAACTTATTTTACAATGAGAGCGAAGATACATTTCACCTAGAGGAAAGAAAAGTTGCCCTTGTGTGTGTTTAAAGGAATTTTTCCAAATCAGCCTACTGTTTGACTCACTGCACAGGATCCTGTTCTTCCAGCTGCTCTTTGAGTTGCAGCCATGGTGTCTTTTGACCAGTCACATGATGGTCTTGTTTGCCCTTGATCTGGTCGGGCGGGAGGCGAGGGTACAGATGGTGATGTAATGTGACCGACATGAAGGGAGGGTGTCAGTCCAGAGCACAGAAGCATGTGATCTGCGGTTTACAAGGGCAGCTTCCCATTTGTTCCAGAAAATTACTGGTATGTGGTTATTTAAAGTAATTTGGGTGAATTACACTTGGAGGTTCAAATAAGTTGATTGCCAAGTTCACCAGGAGGTGTGCAGCACCTCTATAGACAGTGGGAAGGGCCCTGGTATATTTCAGTAAATACATAAGTTGTCTGTGTTAATTTTCGATATTCTGTTTACTGGCCCTCTTCCCTGTTAAGTTTGTCCCCCACCCTAATTACTTGTTTTTTTATCTTTAGTTACATTTTCTCTGTAGCCATTGGCTGCTTAGAATTTTTTCTTCCCTCTGGTTTGTTCCCAGGAGATAACGAATATTTGAGTCCATTTTAGTGACATTTGAATGGATTATGGGGACCTCCGTGGTACTCCAGTGGTTAGGACTCGCCTCTACTGCAGGGACATGGGTTCAGCCCCTGGTCGGGGAACTAAGATTCCACAAGTCACATGGGACAGCCTAAACAAACAAACAAGTGCATTGTGTCCTCAGGGGGAGCTGTCCTTCTTAGAAACATAAGACATCCTCCATACAAATCATTTATTCACTCATTAATTAGTCTTGCCATCATTTGTTCTTGGATCTCTGTTCATTTCTGACGTGGAAGGGAGTCAAGTTTAAGCTCATCCTGACCATGTGAGGTTTAAAACTCAGATTTTCAGTTTTAGACAGTGATTACCAGATAATTACTTAATGCATATTACTTGTTACCATGTTGTTGCTATTTAGTCATTAAGTTGTATCCGACTCTCTTGCCACGCCATAGCATGTTTAATCGGGAGAAGGTGATGGCAACCCGCTTCAGTACTCTTGCCTGGAAAATCCCATGGACGGAGGAGCCTGGTGGGCTGCCTTCTATGGGGTCACACAGAGTCGGACACAACTTAAGCGACTTAACAGCATATTTAATCATTTTGGATTAAAATTTTTTGGAGGGGCACATGATTCTGATTTTGTATTTACACCTGTACTTTGATCTTAAGAAATAGAAGTTAAAATGTCATATCACATAATATGGCTGCAAAAAGATGGTTTTTGTGCATCATAACTGTTTGTTTAGGCCCCCAGTGAGATGACCTTTGTTAGAAGAGAGTACTCTGTGGATCAGAATTCAGATCTGTTACTGGACCAGAAATTGTCCAACCTTTTCTTTTTTTTTTTTTCAAAATCCTTCAAGCGAGGCTTCAGCAGTATGTGAACTGAGAGTGTCCAGATGTACAAGCTGGATTTAGAAAAGGCAGATGAGTGAGAGATGAAATTGCCAACATCCGTTGGATCATAGAAAAAGCAAGAGAATTCCAGAAAACATCTACTTCTGCTTCATTGATTATGCTAAAGGCTTTGTGTGGATCACAACAAACTGTGGAAAATTTTGAAAGAGCTGGGAATACCAGACCACGTGATCTGCTTCCTGAGAAACCTGCATGCAGGTCAAGAAGAAACAGTTAGAACTGAACATGGAACAATGAACTGGTTCCAAATTGGGAAAGGAATACATCACGGCTGTATATTGTCACCTGCTTATTTAACTTATATGTGGATAACATTATGCAAAATGCTGGGTTGGATGAGGCTCAAGCTGGAATCAAGATTGCCAGGAAAAATATCAATAACCTCAAATATGCAGATGACACCACCCTTAAGGCAGAAAGCAAAGAGGAACTAAAGAGCCTCTCGATGAAAGTGAAAGAGGAGAGTGAAAAAGCTGGCTTAATACTCAAAATTCAAAAAACTAAGATCATGGCATCCAGTCCCATCTCTTCATGGCAATAAAAGGGGAAACAATGGTAACAGTGAGAGACTTTATTTCCTTGGACTCCAAAATCACTGAAGTGGGTGACTGCAGCCATGAAATTAAAAGATGCTTGCTCCTTGGAAGAAAAGCTGTGACAAACCTAGAGAGCATGTTAAAAAGCAGAGACATCACTTTGCCAACAAGGTCTGTCTAGTCAAAGCTATGGTTTTTCCAGTAGTCATGTATGGATGTGAGATTTGTGTCCAACCTTTTCATAACCTGTAATGTAAGGACAAGATAACAGAGGTTCCCGAGACAGCAAGACCTGGCAGTTTTTGTACACAATCCAGCATCAGCCTTTAAACCAGGAGGTTTGTTTAAACATTTTATGGGATGGAACTGGCTAGAAATGACTGGCTCAAGCACATTCTCGGGGTGTCATGTAGATGTGAAAAGCCATCTTCGGGGAGGGACGTTCCGGGGCACCCATGCCCACACAGATCGTCTTGTCCGCACCAGGACAGGCCCCCACTGGGTAGCTCGTGAGGAAAGTACTTGTGTAACCTGGTTCTTCTGTGTGTCTGCGTTCAGGGAGTCGGTGATCTTTGAACCTTTCAGGAATCCTGTCCTTATCAGAACTTCTCTTGATTCCCCGAGAGGCTTCCTGGTCTGGAAACAGCACGTAGTTTTAGTTGCACTGTCTATAATTTTCCCCTGGTTCCAGATGTATCAAGGCTTGGAGCTACATGGCTTTGAGTAGAAGTCCTCTGGAAAGTTGTTTAAAACGCAGACTTCTGGGTCCCAACCCCAGAGATGATGCGTGGCTGGTCCTGGATAATAATAGGTCCTGTGAATCTGTATTTTGAAGAAGCATTCCGGGCATTCCCAAAGCACGTGGTCCATGGGGAGCTACTTTGAGAAATGCTCTAGGATTTCTTGGATTTAAGTATATTTAAGAAATCTGTATGTATGGATGTGAGAGTTGGACTATGAGGAAAGCTGAGTGCTGAAAAATTGATGCTTTTGAACTACGGTGTTGGAGAAGACTCTTTGAGAGTCCCTTGGACTGCAAGGAGATCCAACCAGTCCATCCTAACGGAAATCAGTCCTGGGTGTTCATTGGAAGGACTGATGCTGAAGCTGAAACTCCAATACTTTGGCCACCTCATGCGAAGAGTTGGCTGATTGGAAAAGACCCTAATGCTGGGTGGGATTGGGGGCAGGAGGAGAAGGGGACGACAGAGGATGAGATGGCTGGATGGCATCACTGACTCGATGGGCTTGAGTTTGAGTAAACTCCGGGAGTTGGTGATGGACAGGGAGGCCTGGCGTGCTGCGATTCATGGGGTCACAAAGAGTAGGACAAGACTGAGCGACTGAATTGAACTGAAGAAATCTTTAGTAATTGGAAGTGTAAAACACATTTTTTGTCAAGGGACCCTTGAGCTTATCTGTAAACACCATTTGACTGTGCTGCTGTTTTTCCCCCTTTTTTTTTTGGCCGTGGCGTGTGGGATCTTAGTTCCCCAAAGAGGAATTGAACCTGGGCCCCAGAAGTGAAAGCACCAGGTCCTAACCGCTGGTCTGCCAGGGAATTCCCATGTGCTGCATTTCTTAAAGATTATGATGACAACAGTAATTGATAGAAAATTGTATCAATTTATCATACTATTCTACATATATGTGTGTGTGTATATATATATATATATATATATATATATATATATAAAATGGATTTCCCATTTAACGCTAATGATAAAGAACCTTCTGCCAGTGTAGGAGATGCAAGAGACCTGGGTTCGATCCCTTGGTTGGGAAGATCCCCTCGGGGAGGAAATGGCAACCCACTCCAGTATTCTTGCCTGGAGAAGCCCATGGACAGGGGATCCTGGCAGGCTACAGTTGATGGGGTTACAAAGAATTGGACATGACTGAGCATGCACATACACACACATACACGAAACAATGTATATAAAAGCATCATATATGTTTTTCATCCTTGAAGGTGATCACACGGGTTTAAGTCTTTTTCTTCCATGTTATTTTAGGTTAAAGATCGGGGTCCAGAAGCCACGCGAAGATTTTTTAATTGGTTTTATTGGAGCATTAATCTGGGCGCAATCGTCTCGCTGGGGGGCATTGCCTACATCCAGCAGAACGTGAGCTTTGTCACCGGCTACGCCATCCCCGCTGTCTGCATCGGTGTTGCTTTCGTGGTCTTCCTGTGCGGCCAGACCTTCTTCATCACCAAGCCACCCGACGGCAGCGCCTTCACCGACATGTTCAGGATATTGGTATATTCCTGCCGCCCTCAGAAGCGCATCGGGGAGCACAGTCCTAACGGGTGAGTGGCTTTTTCTCATCACAGACTGTTCCACGTGACTTACTAACCACTCTGAAATAAAGTGCTCGCGTCTGTCTGTCCTGTGCTCACCGCTGGGGGGGTCATGGGGCTGGAGTTGAAATGTCTCACAGCAGCACCCGTAGTGAGGTGAGGTGTCCCGTCTCCATCTTAAAGATGAGCCAGAGGCCTGCCTCCTTCCCCGGCCCGCACTTTTTCATTTCTAACCTGCACTTTGACCCTCCTCTCACTGCTGATGTAGACAGAGGCCCCCGACTGCTTAGCTGTGTAAAGAGGATGAAGACAGAGGCTTGCCAAGGGCATCGAAGAGACAGTATTAAACTTGATACATTTCTCTTTATTTTAAAAGGCCCTGACAGTCCTTTGGCTCAGAAACCGAGCAGTTGCTTAGTTTGTAGGTGCAGATGCATGTTCTGCTCCGTAAGCAGTAAGCCGCTGCCTCCCACTTCAGGGCCAGCAGCTGAGCAGGTCAGCGCGGGCAGTACTGCAGTGGTCACGTCAGCCGCTCTCTGAGGAGGACAGGGTAGCAGAACTAAGATGCAGGTAGGGTAAGGCCATCGTCCCGTTTACACGGGACTTCCCAGGGGGAGCACTGTCTGCCCACGACCTGAGGTTTTAAAGCCAAAAGTCCCGGGCAAGCTCTGGTGAAAGGTCGGTCACCCTAGTTGCAGAGTAGTGAAGAAAAGTCCAGAACTTAGCTCACAGAAAGACCTCAGAAATTTTTGGTGTTACTTATTGACGTGTAAATTACATATAATAAAAGACTTCCCTTTTACCTGTACTATTCTGGGAATTATGACAGATTGATTCTGTCAGGTAACCATAGTCAGAATGTAGAATATGTCCATCACCCCAGAGAAGTCCTCGGGGCCATTTGGAGTTGAGCCTCTCGGGGAGTATTTTGATCAAGACGGGGGCATTGAGATGGGTGCTCAGTCCCTGAATCGCAGAGGGACTGCTCAGTCTGGGGAGCCTCCTGCCCCTCCGCAAGGAGGGCCCCCGTTGAAAGAACGTTCCGCAGACTGACCTGCGTCTGTCTGCCTCCTCGTGGCTTGTCTGCCTGTATGCTATTTATGTCCTTGGAGCCATCACAGATGTCTCGTGTTTCTCCCACGTGGTAGATCTGAAGCTGTACCAGAACAGCTCCCACAGACAGCCCTGCCCCTTGGCTCCAGGCTAAACGCCTCTGGTTGCTTTGGCTGTCCCCAGGCGGGGCTCCACAGGCTCCTGAGTGCATTCAGTGTCCATTCAGACTCACAGTGCAGAGCAGCTGCTGGTGGGACCACACTGAAGAATTTTTAATGATTGAAGCCCCGCTGCCTCTGCAGCCGGCAGTAGTGCTTTACCGGGGCCTCGTTTTAATTCAGCCAAAGCGTGGTTTCAGATCCCAGATGTTTAGCCTATAGATTAAATGTCCACTAGCAAAATGTATCATTAAAGTTTCAGAGTGTCTTTCTGGGTGATGCCTGGTACACCTGTGCAGGAGGACACTGTTGCTTTGTGGACATGTGGGTTTTGATGCACAAAGGGCGCGGTAAAGACTGTTGGGACTTGGGAATCGATTTTCCCTTTACGTTGGTTTTTGAAGTCTTCCTTGGCACAATTCAAAGAGGACCAGCTTGCAGAGAAGTTGATGGTCTGGCAAATTCTCTTGACTGTGCTCTCCTTATGCACGGGTTGGGGCTGTCTGATCTTGGGCAGGTCAATGGCCTTGCAGAGACTTCATTTCCTTCTTGTGCAGCTGGAGAGGTCCTCTCTCATAGGATCATTGTGAGGCCTAGTAAGCTGATAAGAGGCCCGTCAGTGGTAACTAACTGATGAGGATGCTTTTGCAGAATGTCTGCTCTAGAAGCGAAGGAAGTGCAGTATCACCCAGCATTCCGTTATTTACTGGGGCTGATTTCATCTGGCCCAGTCCCAGTTTCTTTCTGATCTAGGGGGTCTCTGTTTTGGGTTTTTTTTTTTGGGGGGGGGGCTCTGTTTTGAAGATTTTATTGCTGTTTTAGACATGAAATCCATGCCTGTCAGTTCAGTTCATCGGTGAGTGGAAACAATGCTACACCCTTTCTGAGAGCCTTAACCTCTGCTAGTTGAGGATCTGAGCGCTGACAGCCCCACCTCCCGCCCCTGCTCCTGGGAGAACGTGCACGGCTGCACATGCAGCCTCGGCCGGGGGCTCGGGGAGCGCTGGTCTGCGTGCCTTGTTGTTCGTGACTTGTGGCTCCATGTTGGACCCATGTATGTTACAGAATAATAACATTAACAATGTGTGTGACCTGGGCAAAGTTTTAGATGTGTAGTGACTTAAAATAGTTTTTAAAATACTTTAATGATATGAAAACGTAAGCATTATAGCCAGCAACCTGTGTGCATGACTCTGTGTGTGAAGTGAATTTGCTCTTTGACATTTGAATGTATTTAGAGAAGCGTTGGCGGTATGATGTAGTAATCACTGATAGAGTCTATGTTAGGTTTATAGGGACTTTACGTCTTTGGCCAAAAAAAAGGAGAAGCTATGAATTTTTTCAAGTAAAAGTATGAATGATAATATGCTTGGAATTTAATATTTTCACATTAAGTGTGTTTTTCTGAGTATTTTTCCCCACCGGACTCAGCTCCATAAGGACAGGAGATTTATCTTTTTTTAATGTATGCATGTATACTCAGCACCCAGTTAGAAACAGAATGAGGCATATAGTAGGTGCTCAATAAATATCTGTTGAATTTACTTTTTCTGTCCACAACTTGGTTTAAATTTTATAGTTTTCAGTTTTTCCCTGCTCAGAAAGTTAAGATTTAAAATGTCAATGTTAAAAGACAAAAATTATTCACAGTAGTTGGTGACTCAGTCAAATGGGACAGGAGTTTATGAACTAGAAAGCTGACAGCTACCATTTATGTCCAAGTCCCAGAATTGCAAGCATTCTTAATGGTAATTTATTTCTGGTTTTAGAGAAGGGTATGCAATTAAAACTTTTTCCCCCCCTATTTTATCACAAAGGGCCTTAGAGCGTGTTTCTCCATTAAGAGTGTTTTGGGTTGGGAAAGGTCTTGGAGTTACCCCTGAGACCTGGGACCTGTGCATGTTATAAATAGTGTAGTAAGGCAGGCCAGGGTGAGCGAGTGGGCAGGGCTGCCAGCCCCAGAGCCAGGACCGGAAGGCCTCCTGGTGCCAGAGCCAGCCGAGAGCTCTGGACTGTGACCAGCGGGCCCGAGCATGGAGGGGAGGCCTGAGGGCGGGAGCAGAAGGACAGGTGGCCCTACAGTGACAGGGACCTCAGGCCCTGCAGCCAGGACCGCCTGGGGTCAGATCCCGGCCCGTGCTCTGGGTGTGCTGCGCTGGGCACGTTTCGTACCCTCCGCGCCCTGACTTCCTCCTCCTCGCGGCGGGGGTGGGGGTGCAGCGTGAGTGTCCTGGTGCCTGATAGGGTGGCGGTCAGGGCCCACCAGTGGGCACTCGCTGTCATCTGCCCCCAGGTGACGCCGTCAGGTTATCACCCGGAGCATCACCCCTGCCCCATCTCGGCTCGTCCTTAAGTGAAGAGCCGATGTCTACTTTGCCTTAACAGAGCCCTCCCTCCCAGTCACACCAGTGTGACTGCAGTACAGTAAACCAGCTCGGTTTTGTAAGAGTTTAGTGTTGGTCATCGACTCCTGACATTTGATAGATAATCTAATTTAAGGTCCAAACAATCCAGGGCAGTCGTCTTTTCAAATGCTCACCCAGTGATGTAGCTGATGTAGGTGTCACCAGCTTCAGATGAAGCTGCCGGCTTCCTCCACAGCGCAGGACCAGTGGCCAGCGTGACAAAGCTGGGGATGAGGTCGGCCACCTTCCAGACAGCGCTGGGTGATCACACCGTGACGGCGGCCAGCATTGCATCTGGCTAGGAAGTGCTACCATCTGCCGTTTCTGGACGTCTCCCCATGTTGAGGAGTAATCTGGGTGGCCATATTGGGTGGGGGACAGTTAGTAGGTAGTGGAAGGGGTTTGAGCAGATTGAGTGCAGCAAGCTCATTTCCTATCCCCAAACCTAATTTGTTACCAAATAACTGATTTCTGGGAGTGGAAGAAAACTAATTCCTTCATTTTATTTCCCAAAGTGAAGGCATTGGAGTCTTTCAGCAATCTTCTAAACACAGTCTGTTTGATTCATGTAAGATGTCTCGAGGAGGGCCATTCCCAGAAGATAAAGTGGAAGATGTGAAAGCCCTTGTCAAGATTGTCCCCGTTTTCTTGGCTTTGATACCTTACTGGACAGTGTATTTTCAAGTGAGTTTTATATTCAGGTCTCATTTCCTCTCTTCCCCCCACCGTGAACTCTGCCCCAGCACTCAAGTGCCTGGGTTCCCTGCTTTCTTTGCCATAAGTCTCCAGGATCTTGGAATCTTGCTGTTAGTTACGGACTCATTTTTGTGGACTTAAATGTTTTGAAAATCTTTTTAAAAATGAAGCTAAGAATGGGCATACCTCTGTTTTTCCAGGCTCCACCTTTTAATTTGATTTCTCACTGGGGTAGTCATTACTTCTTTTCCAAAGTTCATCTCCAGACGACTTTTATGGTGACCAAGAGATTGACCTGCCTGTTTTCCAACCTGACCTCTGCGAGTCTCATCACAGAGTAGTCTGGGGGAGGGGTGGCTCGCTGCAGGCCTGTGACAGCTGTCCACATGTAATGACACTGCTTTTTACACCCAGATGCAGACGACGTATGTTTTACAGAGTCTTCATTTGAAGATTCCAGAAATTTCCAGTATTACAACCAATCCTCATACGGTGAGAACAATTGAAATGATGTGAAAATTGTCATTGGGGGTTTACGTGACAAATGAATTTCTCCTGCCAATCACAGATACTTTGTAAACGACTTAGGTTGCTTGAACTAAACATGTTCCTTTTGAAATGAAATTTTTACTCACTTCTGTAACTGTCTTTCCATTGGTTATGTCCTTTACTAGATTAAATTGACTTTGTGGTGGTTATTTAGTCACTAAATCATGTCCCAACTCTTGCAACCCCATGGACTGTTGCTTGCCAGGCTCTTTCCAGGCAAGAATACAGGAGTGGGTTGCAATTTCCTTCTCCAGGGGATCATCTCGATCCAGGGATTGAACCCGTGTTTCCTGCTTGGCAGGCAGATTGTTTACCACTGAGCCATCTGGCAAGGCCATACTAAGTTGCTACTGTCAATTAAGCATGAATATTTGACCTGATTCTTCTTCCCCCCAGAAAGCACAGAAAACCCAAATCACATCCCTTTAGAAATGAAAGCCTTTCCTCAGATCCAGTGTCTTGAGACAGACTATTTTCCTGGGAGGTCATACTTGTACAAATGAACTATTTTTGAAGTAAGCTTTTCCCATTTAGACGTTAGTTGTCAAGCAAGCAACTGCTGGCACTGTAGAAAAATAAGCCCGTGTCTTCTGCATCTCCAAATTCTAGTTTCCGGCAGCCTGGCTGACCATGTTCGATGCTGTGCTCATCCTCCTGTTAATTCCCCTGAAAGATAAACTAGTCGATCCCATCTTGAAACGACACGGCCTGCTCCCATCATCCTTGAAAAGGATCGCCGTGGGGATGTTCTTCGTGATGTGCTCAGCCTTCGCCGCAGGTGAGAAGCCGGCTCCGTTTCTGCTCCCTCCTGCTTCCCGTTGTGGGTGATTCGGAATATGGTAGTCACTCGGGTTCTTCAAGAAGCGTGTGTACTTCAAAGAACATATAAGGATTATTTTATTAAACTGGAGTGGTGTTCATTTTTTGTTATATGAAGTTTAAGATGCTTTCTCTAAGGATTTGCTCTTTTAGGTTTTTTAGAATATGTATTTTCTTTATTTGGCTGTGGGAGCTTTTTGGTTGTGGTGTGTGAACTCTTAGTTCCAGCATGGGATTCTAGTTCCCTGACTAGGGATCAAACCTGGGCCTCCTGTATTGGGAACGTGGAGTCTTAGCCACCTGACCACCAGCGAGTCCTTATTTTTTTCCCTGAAGAATTGTAACCAGTGAAATGCTCTGGGAGATGACTTTTGGGTTGAATCAAGGGAGACGTATTGTCTCCTACTGACTTAGATTTTAGACCACTCGTAATTGCTAGATAGAGGAAATTTTATAAATTAAAGGTGTTAAATAATCCTCAGACTGTGAGTCTTAATGTCAGGTCCATTAATCAGTGTCAAATGCCCTGAGCCCTCTGCGCTTCTGTGTAAAATTTCATGTGCGTTTTTCTGGAGAGAAAGTTTTGTTATTTTTTAAAAATCAAATACAGCTTTAGAACCAGGCTCCATCCCCCAGGAAAAAAAGAAGGCAGTTAAGAACTAATGCCCAGGCATTCTAACATCTATTGGGGGCTCCGTTCTGAGTTCATAATTCTTAGATTTTGAAGTATAAGCTGAACTATCTTGTGCCGATAAGGCTGAGGCGTTTCTGACTTTCTCACCTTGCTTTGGCACTCTTCCTTCATTAATATTTGAAAATTATTGAACCGTAAAATAGCTTAGTTATATAACAAGACAAGAAAAGCTGATATTCCTGAATCACCTATATATCATCTCCGTTAAGAGGAATTTAATGTTAAGCACTGCTGAGGTGGAATTTAATATTCTCTGACAAGGCTTCACTGCAGCCTCCATCCGCTGTCACCCAGGTGAACATATTGATACAGTACTTAACAGATTTACGGAAGTGAGTCTCTAGGCCTAAGAAATCTATATTCTAGACGCTGGGACATCGTGGAGGACAATTAGTTTCTTTCTTAATGAAATAGGTGATTAAAGGGAGGTCGTCTCTGGATGAAGTTCCTGCCATGTGCTAGCCACGTGACCCATTTCCCTTCCAGTTCCGTGCAGGTGGGCACGTAGGCCTGAGCGAGCAGGAGCGGGGTCACAGCAGGGCTCTGGTGGCAGGTTTCCTGATGCGGAATCGGCGGTGGGCAGGGCACCCTGGAGCAGAGCAGTCGTGCTGGCGGGGCGGGGCGCGGGTGTCCTGGGCACTTGCCGTGAGCCCAGCTTCAGAACCTCTTCTCTTCCTGGATGGGAGAGCCCCCCCTCTGTACCCCAGCCAACCAGTCGCACCCCATGGGAAGGTATCCTTGTCAGCTGCCTGTGGGAAAGGAGAGATTGCTAGGTTCCCAGGCATCTTCTAGCAGACTCTGAGTTTGGTTCCTTTAACACACCATCTTCTCTTTCAGTTTCATTTATGGCTGAGTAGCTTCTTCGGGTGCCCTGAGAGCCCTGGGGTCATCCCTCCCGATGGTTTCTGTGCCTGTTTATGTAGGAAATGATGGCAGACGGGAGCCTGTTGAGCGGGTCCAGTTGGGCGGGCAGCGCTGCCATTTCTTTCTTCCTTTTTTTCCTTCTTTCTCTCTGTCTTTCTGATCTTTAGTGTGGCATGTGGGATCTAGTTCCCCGGCCAGGGGTCAAACCTGGGCCCGCTGTGTTGGGAGTGCAAAGTCTCACCCACGGGCCCACGAGGGGTCCCAGTGCCGCCTTCTAAAAGCACAAGCAGTGCCAGCAGCTCGCTTCCTGCTCAGCAGGGTCGGGCTGCCATCAGGTGGCCGCAGGCCCCTCTGTGACCACGGCCGCGCTGAGTGTCAGCATCCAAATCACGTGCTTAGACAGAAACCGCCTCCAGTGCCGACGGTCTAAAGAGGCTTTCTTTGCTGAGTGACCAGATATTAGGAAGGAACTTAACCATCACTGATTCACAGAGTTTACATGTCTCATAACTTGACTTAGGCACAGTTTATTAAATTTAATGTAAGCAGTGACTGGTGTTTCATGCCATTTCATTTCCAGCTCTAGTGAATATTATTTAACTGGGACATTAATGAGCTTTGAATGGAAACCAGGAGTCATGAGAGCAGACCAACATTTTAATAGAAAAGAGATGATTTTGCCTTTTAACTTTCTATGTTCATCCATAATAAATCAGAATCTTCTGTTTAGTACCATCCCTGCTGGAAACAGTTCTGTCTTTAAAGTTTCTCAGGTGAGAAGCAGGCACAGCCAGCGGGTTTTCTCCCATCCTGCTTGAGGAAAAAAGAGTGCTAGTTTGTTAGGTTTCCTTTCCCCTTCAAAATTGTATGTGTTCTTAACTTACTAACATAATAGATGCTCACTGGAGAAAAGGGAACCTTAGAAACATAAAGAAGAAAATAAAGATCAGCTGTAACTTCCCCAGAGATGCTCACTGCTGTGATGGTGTATGTCAAACTTTGTGTATCTGTGTGTGCATACACATACACTTTTTGTGTTTCTACAGAAATGAAAGGCTGTTGTGTACAATGATTTGAGCCTGATTTAAAAACTAAACCTAAGAAACCCTTAAAGGTATAAAGAAACACTTATTAACTGTAGGCAGGTAAAAAAAAAATCCACCAAACACAGATGAACATCTCCCCCCATTTCTCTCCTCCTTCCTCCCTCCCTCTGTGTGTCTCTCACACACACAGATTTAAGCACTCATAATTCCACCCAAGGATGTCTTCTGCTATCAGCCTGCAAGTGCATGGGAAAAATTATATATGATGTGATGTCTGTGTGTGTACTTCTTTGTCACCTGCTATTAAAAACAACAACAACAACAACAAAAAAAAAACCAAAGTATCCTTCCATGTCAAACACTCACCTGCAGTCCTTTGTTGTTGGGTATTCAGGATTCTAGTTCTCACTGTTACCGTCATGCGTCTATGTGTGCTAAGTCACTTCCGTCGTGTCTGACTCTGTGCAACCCCGTGGACTGTAGCCAGGCTCCTCTGTCCATGGGATTCTCCAGGCAAGAATCCTGGAGTGGGTTGCCACGCCCAGTGAAATTACTTTCCTTCTCGAATCCCCCAAAGAAGTCCTAGTCTCCCTCCATTTATCCCAGACTTTGATGGGAGTGCCTTCAGCTGCTCACTGCTCAAAGTTCACGCTCACCTCCTCGTTTGAAATAGGTGTTTATGGTGATGTTAAATATCTAAACTTTATTTCAAGCTTACTGAATATTTTTGGCAGAAATGAATGTTGAGTTTTCCTCAAATATCTTAGACGTTCGTTTTCAGGAGGATGACGTGCCCTTCCCACCTTCCCCAACCTTTGGCAGCTCATATTTTTATTTATTTTAACCTCTGGTGTTTAACTGTTGAAATAAATAAACCCTGTTTGTTAAAAGGGCTGGCCCTGATGGTCTGATTGGAGTCTGCTGCTCTTTTGCTGGGTGACTGTGCATCCCTGTCTAACCAGCAGCAGTCTGGTTTGGTGTCCGGGTCACACAGCTTCACTAAAGGGTTGGTAAATGCCCTGTTTCTGGAGGCGGGGTGTGTTTAACAGGATGAGAAATTTCCTTCTGCTCTCAGGAACTTCCAAGTCTTTACCTAGAAAATTACAAGGGTGCATCACTTCTCTGAAAGGAAATATGATCATTTTCCCACCTTTTCCTCAGTTTTGTACAGATCTTGTTTTTTGTTGAATCACTTAAGCTTTTTATCTTTTAGTGTCCCTAGAATATAATTTATTGAGTTAGAGAAATTGAAAGGAGATAAAAATGGTTATTTAAATAAATCTGTTGCATTTCCTTCCTCTTTTCTAGTTTCACTTTTTTATGTCTTCTTTTTTATTAGATTGGCCAAAACTGTATTTTACGATTTTCCCTTAGATGTGTCTCTTGAATTTATCATTTGATTGTTTTTATGTTTTCTTGGTGAATAATTAAGATATTAACTTGTGTTACCTTCAGTGTGTTTTGTTGATTTCTTTTTCTCATTGCTTGAGTTAAATTCTTCACTTCCATTTATTTGTTCCCGCTTAACAGTAAAGACCATGTTCTTCTTTTAATTGGCCTGGTACTGCCTTTCTATCAAGGTCTGTTGCACTTTGGTTTGTTGTAATGGTTTCTTTTTTTTTCCCCAGGAGAATATTGAAACTGTGGTTTTAATTTTCTTTTTGATCCAAGAGTACTTTTAGAGAACTTATTTCAGTTCCTAATAGTTGATGCTGTTGTTTGTCCATTTGCTACCAAGAAAGCTTTAGTTGAGTTGAGAGAGATCATGGCTTTATAATTCCTGTATCATGCATTTCAGGGCTTCCTTTTTGGCCAGTATTACTTTCTAAAAATGTTTGTGGGGTGCTGCATAGGATGGCCGATGGCTGTAGTGCTGTCAGCTGCGTTAGTTTTGGATCCCGTGTAGCAGGAGTCCTGGAGTCCAGTGCTGCCCGGGGCCTGGGGTCACGGGGATGACGTGTGTCCAGGGATGCGATGGTCTGTGCAGGGTCTGGTGAATGGGAGGCACTGTCCGGTCCAGGGGACAGTGTCCTTAGAGCGGCACTGTTCTCTGTTAGGCAGCATGAGTCTGTTAGAACTCAGCCCCGAGGGGGCACAGATGATAGTGTCCCTAAAGTACAGGACTTGGGTCTGCCCTGGGTCTCCTCCAGTTAGCAACCCGTCACCAAACAAAGCCGTATCTTTCCGTCTGCTTGCTCTGACGAGGACCAGCAGGGCTCATGTGCCTCAGATTCTCACTGCACTTCTAGCACATGCTACGTGCTAAGTCATTTCAGTCGTGTCTGACTCTTTGTGATCCTGTGGACTATAGCCAGGCTCCTCTGTCCATGGGATTCTTCAGGCAAGAATACTGGAGTGGGATGCCATTTCCTCCTCCAGGGGATATTCCTGACCCAGGGATTGAACCTACGTCTCTTGCGTCTCCTGCATTGGCAAGCGGATTATTTACCACGAGCGCTACCTGGGAAGCCAAAGCACAGCCGTATCCTTTCCGTCCGCTTCTCTGATGACCAGCAGGGCTGGTGTGCCTCAGACTCTCGCTGCACTTGTAGCCTGTGCTGGTACTTTGCCCATAAAGGTTCCTGGGGGAGCAGCGCTGAGCGGGGAGGCCGCACACGGGAGCTCTCAGGCCCAGCGAGAGCCCGGCCAGCTCCCCCGGTCGGTGCTCTGGCTCCACGTTTTCTCTGCGGCTCGTGGTGAGTGTGGATGAGCTGGCGTCGGGGAGCAGCAGGCGCGGGGCCGGGTGGGCACCGGGGCCTCTCCTGCCCCTCGGCGTGTTTCCTGGATGCCCCCTTCCTGCCCTGTGTTGCCGTCGTCACGTCTTCCTCCCGGTGACTGCCTGCCCCTCCTCTTACCCGACCATTGCTGCTGCCACACTCCATTCCCTCCTCACCCACAGTGTTGGGTTTTCTCTTGTGTTTGACCTGATGGGAGTTTGTGTGGTTAATGTAGAATTTGCCCCTCTTCTTTCTGCCTTGGTTCTCCCAGCTTCTGTCTTTATGCTGGTTTGTTCCCGCGCTTCTTGTCTCTTCCGTCACGAGCCCTGCGGCCTCTCCGGGGCCGGCGTGCCCAGACCCCGCAGGGCCGCGGCTGTCCGAGGACCGCTCTGGTTCCGTCGGCCTCTCTCGGGCCCCTGCTCCTCCCCCTGTCTCCTAGTGTCAGCCGCGCGCGCCACACCTTCCGTCCTCCCGTCCCCACCGGAGAGGCGCTCTGTGACCTCTCGTGCTCTTGTCCCTTAGGGCGTGGTCCTTGTTTGTTTACGGGCCCCTTGGTTGCTGTTACCTCTCCCCCCTCAGCCTCCACAGGAGGCTGTGTTTTTCTAACGGATGACATCTGTCCTGCAGCTTACTCCTGTTGTCTGCCAGCTTGCCAGAAGTCAGCAGTATCTTTTCTCTAAATCCGTGTGTTGTCCCCACCAGTAACTCCCCGCCGTAAACACGCAGGCACGCCCAGTGTGGTCTTCACTCCCCCTTGTCTTTCCCGTGACGGGCGAGAGTCTTATCCAGCTTCAGCATTTATTCCCCTAAACCAGGCTGAGTGAGTTCTTCCCTCGCTCTATACTTGAATCTAACCCTTCCAAGCTAGAGGGTGGGTGGCCAGTGCAGTGCGGTGATCGTCCAGTCTGAGGGCAGCGATAATGATTATCATACCAGCCTTCTCCTCAATTTGTTAGAGATTTAAACTGGCTAGTGTTAGGAAATCCAGTATACAGGTCGGGGAACTGGGAAATGTAATTCATGTCATATATTTCTGAAGCTAAATTTCAGGTCCTCAGACAAAAAGATCAAGATGGTTTTCCTATTTATTTATTTTTTTTAAAAAAGTCCAGAAGGGATCAAAAAGAACAGTCATCAAGGACACAGGTGCCAGACATAAGGCTGAAGGGTAGCTAGGAAAGTATGCCTTCAGAAAATTTGGGCGACTTGTGTTTTAAAAGCTGGATCTAACATAGTTAGCTCAGTTTTCTGTTGACCTAGCTTTCCCTGCCCTTCCTCCCAACATGGCACAGCTGGCTTGCTTTACAAGGCCGGCAGGAGCATTCTTTACCACTTGAATCACCACGGAAGCCCCTTGTGTATATATATTCCACTATCCCTCTACCCAGACTCCTGTCCTTCCTCATACTGTTTTAAACACATAATTACTATGAATACATTAGCTATTAGAGTCCATTATTTCATTTGCCACTAGAATTCTTTAAAAGCATCTTTACTCTAAAAACTTGGTCCTACAGGTTGTTGTTTTAAACTTCATTTCGATCTGCTTTTTTTTTTTTTTGTAGAATAGCTATTTTCCCATGATCTTGCTTATTTTCCCATGTCCTTCTGCCCCACCTGACAGATGACTGATAATCCAGGGAGTCCTTGGTGCCGCTGAGGGCAGAAGGCCGCTGGTGGCGGGTGAAGCCCAGTTTGCTGTCACCCCCTCGTCCCTGGCTGTGGTTTCCATGGTTTCTGTGACCCCAGGATCAACCACAGTCTGGAAATACCTACAATACAATGAGATACTTAGGGAGACCACCAACTTCACATAACTTTTATTACAGTGTGTTGTTATCATTGTTCTGTTTTATTCTTAGTTACTGTTGTTAACTTAACCTCTTACTGTGCCGGATTTATAAGTTAAATTTTATCAGGTTTGTGTGGGCAGGGAAAAAATAGTATGTGTATACATATATATAGGATGTAGAACTGTTCTCGGTTTCAGGCATCCACTGGGGTCTTGGAACGTATCCCCCACAGATAAGGGGGACTACTGTAGTTTGTTGGTAAGGTTGAGCCCATCTGCATGGGCAAACTGGCTTTAGTAGTAATAGTGGTAGTCATTGTAGTCATGATAATCAGTCAGTGAATCAGCGTAAATATGTTACCTTGAAGGGAAAAGCATCTCCAGATTTATTACCTTCTGGTAAGTAAATAGTGTGATTAATCTTTTTATTGCAGGACAGTGTAGCTTTCTCTTGCTCCTCTTTTTGAAGGAAGCAAAAGGCGTTTAGGTGAGCGATCCAGAGCTTTGAGGATTGTGTTAAGCACGCTGAACGCTGGTTTTATAAGTCACTGCAGAACACCTGCGTGAGATAACGGAGGACGTGACCTCTGTTTTTCAGTGACCTACTTGGGAAGCTGAAAGGGGGAAAGGGAAATTCCTGAGCTCGGGGGTTTGGGGGGATATGTGTCATCTGGTGTTAACCTTTCATGCATTTCTCAGAATCATCGACAGGCATCTTGTCCTAAGGATCTGGTTTTTCAGTTTAATTACAAATGTTAATGAATAAATGCTCATAAGCTACTTATGAATTGTAGGGATTTTGGAAAGCAAGAGGCTGGACCTCGTGAAGGAGAAGACCATCAACCAGACCATCGGGCACGTCGTGTACTACGCCGCGGACTTGCCCATCTGGTGGCAGGTCCCGCAGTACGTGCTGATCGGCGTCAGTGAGATATTCGCCAGCATCGCAGGTGAGGTCTCCTGTCGGGGGCATCTGTGTCCAGTCCCCTGGCCGCACGATTAAGGCCGTGCTGTTTCCTCCCTTGTTAGGCTGTGTTGAGAGAACTGCACAGCGCACGGTGGGTGTTGGTGGGCGGGTGTGGTTCAGAACGTGAATCAGTGAGGAAAGCGTGATGTTATGGCTGAGGCTCCCCTTTCTTGGTGTAAAAGTAGGATTCCCAAAACATCAACATGAAAGTCACCTGCTGTAGAGCGTCCACAGGAGACAGGAAAGGAGAACCCATTTCGGGGGTGGGGGGCTCGGCTTCCTGGCCTGGCCACTGGCTCCCCAGTCCCGCCGCGGCCAGGCCTCGGGGTCCCTCACTGCCCGACTCGCAGTGTCTGCCTTTAGATGTGTAAGGGAGAAACCTCATTTGTAAAGCGTGTTCTCACAGGCCTCTCCTCCCTATTGGTGAGATCCCGTGGTGGCATGTGGACAGTGAATTCTGTGTGGGCCTGTTTCTCGCTGCCGGGAGTGAGGGAAGGAGAGAATGATTGATAACCAGAGCTGGCCGGGCTGCAGGCGCTGGTTTTCCCCTCTCCTCCCCTCCCCCTGTGCTCACGCGGAATTGGCTCATGAACTTGGGAAGGAATAAATCAAAGGGATCGGCCCTTCCTTTAGAGCCCAGCGCACATCTCCATGTCTGGTTATCATGGTAGGAACTGGGTTATAGATGTGCCTCCCAAAACTGTTCTCAAACACCTTGCCTTTCAGGTAGAATTCCTGAGTAGATTTCCACATTTTAGTGTCACTAGTTCATTTGCAAACTCAAATCAGTTAAGAATGTAGGAAATTTGGCTTCTTCAACTTCTCTCCATGAGGAACTGGAAATTCCAAGAGCTGGCAAGTCAAATGCTGCCCTCCGATGTGAGGGTGGGGGTCACCACCACCTCTTGGGGTTTCCAGGGGCTGTGGTGGGAGATGAGCAGCCAGCCAGGAGCTGTCTCAGAGCAGGGAGGGGCCGAGCCCAGAGTCCCAGGTCTCCGAGGGCAGCCGTACTGAGGCAGTGCTGTGTCCTCTCCAAAAACACCCTTCATTCCCCACCCCCCCAGGCCTGGAATTTGCATACTCGGCTGCCCCCAAGTCCATGCAGAGCGCCATCATGGGCTTGTTCTTCTTCTTCTCCGGCGTCGGGTCCTTCGTGGGCTCAGGACTGTTGGCGTTGGTGTCCCTGAAGGCCATCGGGTGGATGAGCAGCCACACAGACTTCGGTAAGGACCACCCCACCCCTGCCCACCCCATCAGCAGTGACCAGCATCCAGAGCCCCAGCCCTTAGGTCACATGGGGCACCTGGGACTGGACGCGATCAGTGTCTCTGGGCTGGGCCAGGAGCCCCCACCCTGCTCCCCGAGCTGCGTCAGACCACCCACCTCACCCCGTTTACCCATGTCACACATGATCTCCTGGAGACAGGTGTACCTCTCCTGCCCAGGTCAGCCTTGGCCACACCCGCCGCCAGCAGCTGAGTGGCCGCTATTTATTCCCACATCTGTGATGGGTACACTGCCTTCTTTCTCAGGTCCAGCCAGGTCCAGCACTGTCTTTATTTTATTAGGAGGCAGGTAAAATCTGTATCACAAATTTCCCTTCATTTATCTTAGTTTTGTATTTTCTTTCCCTGACAGTACCTTTTAATTTCTTGTGATTAAAAAA
Source organism: Cervus canadensis (assembly GCF_019320065.1). Taxonomy (NCBI): domain Eukaryota; kingdom Metazoa; phylum Chordata; class Mammalia; order Artiodactyla; family Cervidae; genus Cervus; species Cervus canadensis. Next base: position 104,844,801 of record NC_057386.1, read on the forward strand.
AAGATAGACAGTTAAGTTGCTTTTTTAAAAACAAATGTGACTCGTGATCAATCATAATGGAGTTTTACAGCCACTGCCAGTAGGTGGCATCTTGAGCAAAATCACTGGCGAGAGACAAGAGCTCTGCTGTTTGTAGGTTGACGTCGCCTGTAGGTGGACCTGGAGATGGAGGCGTCTTCCTTCTGTATGTTTCACCAGTAAAAACCACCACTGCTTTTGGTTGCTTTTCCTTGCGTAGTTGTGTGGTATTTGCTGTCCCCTGGTACTTTTAGGTTGTAAATCCCCTTAGGAACCTGATGAAAGCTTAGAGACTGTTCTCCAGAAATGGCAGAATTCCAAAAGCCCTCCCATGATTCAGTTAAAATTCCTGTGCTGAGCTGAGCGTTTAGGCCTGAGAAGCCCTGATGTAACAGGAACCGGAGCCCCCAGTACCCCCTGGGCACCGTGGCTGATGTGGTCCAGCTGTGAGCGCCGGGACTGTGGGGGGCGGGCAGGCCCAGCCTGGTTGTGGTGAGGAGGGGCTGCCCCCCTCCCAGAGGGTAAGGTCCAGTTACACAGGGGTTCTGAAAGCCCTCCTGGGTTCCTAGTGTCATGGAACAGACCTCCTTCAAAGACTTGCTACAGAGAGCAAACCTCCGTAGTTCTTCAGATGTCGATGCTGTTTCTTAGTTTTTGTTTCATTTTTAAATGTATCATAAGGGATTGATTGGCTTTGGTCATCCTTGTTGCTTTCCAGTGATTTAATCCCCCCACTACTAATTTAATAACTTGTAGTTTGCCTGTCATCCATCCTTTCCTTCTGACAGGTGGTTTTAATACTTGTAGCTGTGAGGGTCACCTCCAGTATTGATGCACACAGGTACCGGTGCTGGACCTGGGTCCTGTGTGTTGATATTATTTCCACGAGAGGGAGGCACCGGGTCGTGTGTCCTGGATCGGCCGCCCCCTCTGGAGCGCAGGTGGTCTCCCCTGTTTCCCTCTAGTGCAGAGAGCTTGTGCCCCTTCTGCCTGGAGCCCCGGGTGCTGGGTGAGATGACGGTGGCGTAGGAGGACATGGCAGGGCTCCCTCTCGGTTAGGGGCAGGGGCTGTTGGGGGCAGTGATTGGGGGACGGGGTGGGCCTGGGGACACCCCACTCCCACCCCCAAGCCGTGCCAGATTCTTCTGGAGGACGAGCAGCAGGCCAGCTTCTCTACTCTCCTTGCTCCTCCCTGCTCCGCCCAGGCTCAGGTGGCGGTGGGTGCTGGCTCAGTGCTTCCCGACCGACGTGTGATCGCATCCTGTCGGGTCCCTGGCTGTGGTCTGAGTCTCCCCTCCCTCCGTCCTTCTCTCCCTGTCCTCTGTCGGCCTGCTTGTCCTTGTTGTGTTTAGATTGGGAACCACATCTGTGCTGTGAGGGGCGCTGGTCTTGAAGCGCGCGGCTCAGTGTGCTCTTCATCCCGACCCAAATGCAGGACAGAAGCCTTCCTCCCGTCCTTGCTGAGTTAAGCCCCCAGGTCCCAGCAGGATGAATTGCTATGATGTCAGCCCGTTGAGTCCTGTTGCCTCCCAGGCCTCTGCTGTGGCCGTCGTCTTTCACTCAGCGCTGAGTTCTCCGAGTCGTCCCCAGTAACCGGTTCTTTTGTTATTTCTGCGGAGGATCTGTTGTACGAATAAGTCACAGTTCATTTATCTGCTGTGCTGTGCATGGGTGTTGCAGGCCTCCCCAGTTGGAGGCTGTCATGAATAGAGCAGCTGGGAATGTTTGCGTGCATGTGTTTGGTGACACGTGAGCTTGTTCCTTGGGGCCCAGGAGTCTGTCTTATCAAAGAAAGAACACCCAGAGTTTACCACCTTCGTATGCAGTGCTGGTAAGAGGCCCAAGAAAGCAAAGGCTGACTGTGATCGCTTTTAGGTGCTGGACCCAGTTCTGAACACCCTTCCTAACGCCAGGCTGAGACTCGCCCTGACGGGGAAAACACCGTGTGCAGTCCGCGCGGCCTGCCGGCTTTCCCCTTTGCTAGTTTTAATCGCCTGTGTCATTTGGGGAGAAGGATGTTTCAGGGTTGGCACTTCGGCACCACCCAGCAGTGCCACGTGGGCGCGGGCACACCAGACTCCAGGACTGGGGGTCTCTGTCCAGGGTGGAGCCCCGCAGGCAGTAAGGACCAAACCACGGCTTTTAAGTATCTGTTGAGTAAAAAGCACAGTCTAGTAGAAATTCTAGGTATTACTGGGTTTCTTCCTGAAGCAGTAAACATAGGAAATCGTTGTCTTCTACAGCCTGAGTGAGAATTCTTTAAAAACATGTGAATGATTATTATACAAACACGTGTATTGTATCTATTCGTTCATTCTGTTTAATAAAAGCAGTGTTGAATCTCTAATTTTAATGAGTGTATGTTCAGATAGAAAAAGGAAGTTCCAGAATAACCCAGCCTGACGGAGACCGTCAGAGGGAAGGAAGTCTGGTGTTCTAAGTAAACAAAGGGGAAATGCATGTGAAGCCCATCGGAGAGAACCGCGCTTTCCCTCCGAGCCGGCGGCGTCCTCTGGACGCGTGGCTGGTGGACGCGTTTCCCGCCCCTCTCTTGAGTGTGTGCCAGGCCCTTTTCAGCTGGTGACAGGCAGTGTAAGCGGTAGGCCACCTGTGGCCTGTGGGGACAGCCGTCTGCAGGGAGCTGGGATGGCATGGTCCCTCACCCGCAGCCCTGCGTCTCCACGCCAAGGGGCCGTGGTGGGTGGTTCTGTGAAACCTCAGTCCTCCATGGAGAGACAACTGGTGTGCAGACCGGGTACCCCAGACCTCCGTGAAGACTGGGGGTCCTGACAGGGGTTCTGCCGAGGAGCTGGTCCGAGGCCCTGGGCGCTGTAAGATGCTCTGGGCGCTATAAGAGGCCCTGGGTGCTTCTCACGGCAGCTCTGTCCCAGGCTGGGGGCGGGGTGGGGGGCTGGCCACCATGTCACATCTTACAAATGAGGAAACTGGGCCCAGAGACCACGACACTGGGTTTGAGCCTGGCTGGTTGAGCTCTGAGGTCCATGAAATGGAACCTTGGGCATAGGATGCCTGCGTGGTGCTCAGGCATTCAGCATGTCAGCTCTTTGGGTTAAAGTAAGGTGCTTGTATATCGACTTGAAGCCTGAAGTTTTTAAGGAGAAATTTAAAAAGCAGACTTGTGTCTTCCCATAGCGTGCGGCTGTGTGTTCAGCCACCTGCCCTGGCCTGTGAAGGGGACGCTGGCGCGTGTCTAATGTTGGGTGACAATGCGGGAATGCAGGAGTCCTGTGAGACGTGATGTCCAGGCTGTGTCCTGGCCCACTGCGCCGTCTTGATCAATGTACAGACTCTGCACCCAGGATACCAAGACCCTCCGCTTCCGGAGCTGACTCGGGGACAGTTGGGCTCCTTGTCTGTGGAGCAGGAGAGGCTGGCGACGGGGCTCCAGGCTGGAGCTGGTGTTGACGTACAGCCAGCTTCACGGTGGCTCTGGGAGCAAGGCACTTGTGTACTTCAAGTTAGGGATAGGGTCCTTTTTTCCTTCTTTCTTTTTTTTTAATGACCACATTTAAAAGTCACCCTGACCTTGCTAGGAACCAAGTTAAAGAAATAAAATCTTGTAAACTGTCTCTCTAAACTCTGTTTTTTTTTCCTTTCCTTCTCTCCAGGCAACATCAACGGCTGCTATTTGAACTATTACTTTTTCCTTCTGGCGGCCATTCAAGGAGCCACCCTCCTGCTTTTCCTTATCATTTCCGTGAAATACGACCGGCAGCGGTCGAGAGCGAACGGCACGCCCGCCAGCAGGAGGACCTGACGCTCCCGCAGCCCTGTCGGGTCTGGTGGACGGACAGATGGACAGACGGATCCGGGGGAAGGGGCCTGCAGGGGCTGGGAGAGTGGATGGCTGACTTTCCTGAGACTTGGCATAACACCGGGATTGGTCTCTCGTCTCACCCGGTGACCTAGGTAAGTGCCTTCCTGCGGTTCACCTCCTGCCGCCCGGGCCTTCCTGGAGCAGATGGACAGGCTGCCGCGGGCTTCTCACCACCGAAGACCCTGGCTCACCCTGCAGCTGGTCTCCTCTGGCAAACACCCGCAGATGCTGACACCGGTCTCCGGAGACGGCACCCATGTGGGTTGGCATCCCAGTATTTTAAACAAGAATCTCATCTCCTTCCCGTAAAACCTGCGCTCGCCTTCTTCTTCTTTCTTGATGAATAGACATCTGTTTCCATTGAGGAACAGGAGGATTTGTTAAGAAACGAGAGTGTGGTCAAGTGCCGCGAAGGTTTTATAGAGAAGTCCTGCTCATGGTTTCTCTCCTAAGCCACAAATCTTGCCAACGCCAAGTTCCTCGGTACAGGGTGGTGGTGAATACATTTTATCTGCTGCTTCAAATAGTGCTAATTTTTTAAACCGTTGAGATTGCTTTCCTGTTGTTTCCTTAAGAACATGATGTTGTACTAAGAACTATTTAAGACCATGTGTTCATCTCAGCCTGTGAAGCAGCCTGACGTGTGTTTTAAAACCTCGCCCAGTCAGTGCCCATGTACGATTTCCCTGTGGTACCACTGAGACTGAAGACCCGCTCTGGAGGGGGAGGGCCCTCCGCTGAACGGCGCTGGCGCGGCTGGGGACGGTTGGCAGGATTCGGTGTGAACCTGGAGTGTCGACAGTCGCTGGCTCTGGGCCGGGGGTGTTACGTGATGGGGGGTTTCTCGTTTTGTCTAATAAACTGTTCTTCGTTTGTTGCTGTGCTTTTGGTATAACTTTATTATAAAAAAACCTTGATTTTGAGACCCACTGACTGTGTGCTCTGTCCACCATCGTCACGTATCTGCGTTTTATGTGTGGGTTCCTCAGCTGTCATGGAGACCGTGTGAGGGGTCCTCAGGCAGGAACTGATGAGAAGTCTCAATAAAATGCCTGCTCCTGTTGCAAGTCTTTGACTTTCTAGGAGAGTGATCCTTGTGCCTACTCTGTACTAAAATGCAATTTTATATTATTTCTGTTATTTTGTTTGGAGAAAACAAAAGGCAAACACCTTACTCATCTGGGTGTGAGTTTGTGTTAAAGATAAATAAGGGTTGGAAAGCCCTGCTCTAGGAAATAAACACATCATCCTCCAGGGGTATAGTTTCAGCCTTCAGGATCTATTACATATTGAAAACCATTAACCCATGTTGTCAAAAAAATCACATTTTTTTTCTGTAAGGGATTGGGCACAAAAGGGAAGGGGTTGTGTGACGAGAGCCCAGCCTGTCCCTGGGTAGGGCGCCCCAGGCATATGGAGGCGGCATGTGGGGCCAAGTCCTTGCCCAGCCTCCGGGCCTTACCTGGGCTGGGAATCTGTACAGGTAGAGAGCCAGGTACACGCTCTCCTGTCAAGGGGAAGCTGTCGAGAAAGCCAACCGGTTAGAGAACTGACGGCCTTTTAACTTCCCACCTGCATTTAGAGAGTGTACAGTTGTGGTCGCTGTGTGGCGCTGAACAGCAGTTAAATAAACAAATCCACAGAACCAGTATGCTGTCATGGGGCTCTCATTAAAACACACGCCTGCCCTGGAGACCTCGATGTGGGTCTGCAGCCAGTGTTCGTTGGCCTCCGAGCGCACAGGTTCGTGTTCTCCATTGGAAGACACTCGTCCCTGCTTTCTCTTCCTTGGAGGTGGATGGAACTGAGTGCTTTATTTCTGCACAGTCTCGTGGGTGGGTTTAAAGAGAAGGTTTGTCTTTAGGCTGAGTTCTTTCTCAGGAGCTCACAAGTCTCCTGGTTTCTCAGAGCACACAGGCTGCTGTCCATACGTCTGGCTTCACAGGCGGGGGTCCCACCTCCCATGGGCCACCGGAGCATCTCCCCCCAACGTTAACATCCAGATGTGGAGGTGGCCTCTTCTCAGGAGAGCAGGGAAAACACAACATGATATATATAACACTGCAAAGTTCCAAAGCAACAAGTCCTTGCAAAATTACCAGGGGCCTTTTAGAAAACCCTGATCACTTAAGTTCAGGTAATAAAAAAAATGGATGATCTTCAATATTAGTGAACTGTTCAACTCGGCGCAAAACAATCCCATCGCTTGCAAATCAAAGTGCATTAAAGAAGAGCAGAGCTCTGTAATAATCTGAAATCGCCACACAGTTTACGGGCATCTTCAAGTAGAATGAAATCATTTGAGCAGATACTTTTCAAACGTTCATTGTAACACCTTGCTCTTTTGAAAAGAAGGCCTTTTAGGGAAAATAATACATTTTTAAAAAGTGCTTCTGGAACTAGGACAAATTAAGGGAGCAATACAAAATGCAAAGGAAAAAACACACCACCACCAGACTGTGTAACTGGAACATCAGCATTTGCTATTTTCCAAACGGGCTGAAAGAGGCACGCACCTTGGAAAGGAAGCCAGGCTAGGGCCAGGGAGATGCACCTGCAGTCTGACCTGTTAGTGCCTCCTCCAGACCCGAGTGCAGGGAAGGGGGTCTAGGGCTGACAGGTGAGCAGGCCCAGACAGGAGCGACTTCACCGCAGCCAGGACTCCATAGTGACAAAGACCTGCCAGGAACCACATTCTCTTCCCCGTGCCAGGTTGATTTTCTAGCGGCTATGGGTCCCGGCAAAACAGGTTGGGTAAGGAGTGGAGAGGAAGGCACCCGACCTGTTGCTTTAAAGAGACGCATGATGAAGCCCTTGGTCTGGGGACACCAGCAGCAGAGCTGGAGGTGGACGGGCCAGTCAGGATCTCTCACCTGCACAAAGTTCTCCGAATCCTCCCCTAACTCTCCCCTAACACTCGGAGCTGCAGTCATGAGCTGTTCTTAAAAATAGACCAATATCCTAACCAAAGTGGCTTCTGCCTGACCGACCACAGAATGTAGGCAGGAGATTCTAGGTGGGTAGGTGATGCTTGAAGCCTCGGTTTGTGAGAGCACAGAAAGAAGGGACATAACCTGGCTGCTCTCATGTTCCAAGGTTAGGGGGATGGGCGGTGGGCGTGTCTCCAGAAGGAAGCAGAGACAGACACCAGTGTCTCCCGCTGAGCGATGAGTCAGAGGTGGGGACCCTAGTGAGCACTGTCGAGGGCTGGTGTGCTGGAGAGGAGGGTCTCAAGACAGCCGAGGGGAGAGCTAGGAACCCATAAAATCGCGCTAACTTCACCCTAAAGGGAACCAGAGATGATGGGTGGTAGCCAGGGACCAAAACGGGCAAGGGAGGGCTTTGCGTTCCTTCTGCTTTTGAGAATGGAGAAAAGAGAAAGCTTTGTGAAATCCCAGCGTTTATATAAAGTGAACTTTGGGAGAGTGTCTTGGGAAAGTGATGGAAGCCCGAAGTGACATTCTCGCTGCTGGGGGTGGTGGCGGAGCCGGGCGTGGGTCTGCTGAGCCAGAAGAGAAGAGAGTAAAGGGGGTGGGGGGTTTCCAAGGCCCCTTCCCCACAGAAGGAGCCCGAACTTGCCTCTCCCACTGTGTGGGGGACACAGCCTCGGTGTCCTCACACTGTTAATCAAAGCCTTCGGAACCACAAACTTGGGAGGGAGAAGAGAAAAGGACACAAAAAACCATGCACGCAGCACAACTCTGCACAGCGTGGCCAGATGGGCCCCCAGACTCAAAGCTGTGAGCGTGAAAGGCCAGACACCCTCCTTGTACCAGACCTGCCTCTGATCCATCCCTGTAGAGATACAGCTGCTGTGCTGTGATTGTGCCCCTGTTGGGAAATAGGATCTTTGTAGACAGAATCAAGGTAAGATCAAATCAGCAAGGTGGGCCCTAAATCCAATATGACTGGTGTCCTTACGAGAAGAGGGCAATTCGGCCCGAGACACCCTGCATGTGATGATGGAGGCAGAGTGGAGCGGTGTTTCCACGAGCCAAGGACACAGGATGACACGGCAATTCCAGGGTTGGAAGAAGCCAGAAACGACCCTCCCCCAGACCCTTCAGAGGGCATGGCCCCACCCGCACCTCTGGCCTCTAGACCTGGAGAGAAGACAATTCTTTCTTTCTATAATATTTATTATTTATTTATTTGACTGTGCTGGATCTTGGTTGCAGCACATGGGCTCCTTAGTTGCAGTGTGCAAACACTAATACTTGCAGCATGTGGGATCTAGTTCCCTGACCAGGGATGGAACCCAGGCCCCCTGCATTGGGAGCATGGGGTCTTAGCCACTGAACCACCAAGGAAGTCCCAAGAAGAAACAATTCTGTTAACACCTTCCCAGGACTGCCTTCACCAAGTGCCATAGAAAGGTATTCTCTCAGGCTTCTGCAGGTTAGGGATTTGACACAGTTCTCACTGGGCCAAAGTCAAGGTCTGTGTTCCTTTCTGGGGGCTCCAGGAAAGATTATTATTATTTTTTTTGCAGTGCCTCGCGGTTTGTGGGATCTTAGTTCCCCCACCAGAGATTGAACCCGGCCCCCCTGCAGTGGAAGCACGACCAATTCCTTACCGTTGGGCCTCCAGGGGGTTAACCAGAGATGAGTTTTCTGGCCCTTTTGAGCCTCAGGAGGCTGCCTGCATCCACTGGCTAGGACCCCGTCCCTCCCTCTGCAAAGCCAGTGTCTTCACGCTGAGTCACCCACATCCCTCTGACCTCTGCCTCCTCTTCCACTTTTAAGGATTCTTGCAATGATGCCTGGACCACACAGATAACCCAGGCTGATCTCAAGTCGGCTAATAAATGCAGTTATCTTTGCCCGATAAGGTGAAAGTAATCACAGGTCCCGAGAGTTCGGATATGGACATCTTTGGGGGCCTTTCTTCTGCCCATCACTGTGGCCGACCACAGTCAGAATTTCGAATGTTCAAGCCACTGTGTGAGGAGGCATGTTGTCACAGGAGAAGCCCATCATCAATCAAAACTACCTTCCACACATAGCTGGTAAAAATACTAAACTCGCCTTCTCTTATTCTGGCAGTGCTAATAGCCAACAAAATTAATTTTTTTTGGACAGATCCAGACATGAATTTTTATACTTTGTATTATGGCATAAATTCATTTGATGGGTACAGATGTGCATATGGAAAATTGAATTTGTTGTAGAGAACTGAATTAGAAAGTGGAACATTCCGCCACACACTGGTCCCATCGAGTCATCCGTCCAAGCCACCTAGCACGGCATGCTGGTCAGAAAACCAGAACAGCCGTGGACACGTCATCTTGTTTCCTTGTTTTTTCTGACCTTCCCATGTGGCTTGTGGGATCTTAGTTCCTCAATCAGGGATTGAACCTGAGACTTTGACAGCAAGAACCAGGCACCCTAACCACTGGATCGCCAGGGAAGACCCTCCTTTTCATTTTTGGTCCAGGATTTTAATTTTTCTACATTTTGGACACAAAAGTAGTGTGTTTTTGGAGTCAAGCAAATTCCAACAGGCCATTTATATCAACTGAAAGTTCAGGACTTCCCTGGAAGTCCAATGGTTAGAACTCTGCACTTCCACTACAGAGGACCAGGGTTCAGTCCCTGGTCTGGGAACTAAGATCCGACATGACTTGGGCAACCAAGCCTGTGCCTGGAAACTCCTCACTTGCTCACTCTGGGGCCTGTGCACTACAACCAGAGAGAAGCCCATGTGCCCCAACGAAGAGCCTGTGTGCGGAAGCTAAGACCCAACAGAGGCAAAAAAGAAAAAGAAGTTCGGGTCAGCATTGTGTTAGGCTGAATACTACCCTCCCCCAAAGATGTCTGCATCCAGATCCCTGGAACTTAAGCTATGTTCCCTCATGTTGCAAAAGATGAAGATGTGATTAGAGATCCTGAGATGGAGATGGGTTATCTGGGAGAGCTTTTGGAATCACAAGGGTCCTTATAGGTGAGGAGGCTAGAGTTCAGCACTAGGAGAAGTGAGGACAGAGGGAGGGGGCAGAGGATACAGTCGCTGGCTTTGAAGAGGAAGGAAGGGACCACAAGCTCTTTTTGGGGTTTGTTTGTTTATTTGGGGCTGCTTTGGGTCTTTCTTAGTGGCGGCTTGCAGGATCTTTCAGTTGGAGTGCAGGCTTCTCTCTAGTTGTGGAGCACAGGTACCAGGCTCACAAGCTGAGTTGCCCTGCAGCATGTGGGATCTTAGTTCCCCAACCAAGGATCGAACCCACATCCCCCTGCACTGGCAGACAGATTCTTAACCACCGGACCACCAGGGAAGTCCCCCACGAGCCCCTTTTTGTTACAAGACTCAACCTCACTCTCTCACTCTCCTCACCCTTAATCCTGGCCCCGCTATGTGAATTCACTACATCTCACCCTGCAGCTTATTCATTTCCAGGATGGGGGCATCCCTGGCGTTCCTCGGGAGTCCAGCAAAATCTCTGCCTGCTTTGACTAATTGCAGATGGGTGATTTATCTCAAGCGACCTCAATGCACCAGAATTTACAGCTTCCATCCCGCCTAAGCCGTTTGTCGTTCCGGGAGCTGAAAGGGAATGGACACACTTCAGGGATGGTTGGAAAAGCCTCCGAGTGGATTTATGTGTGCCATTTTAAATTTTAAACCCGAAGCAAGCTAGTTAAACCCAGAGGACTTCCTGCTTACTGCTCTTCAGGGCTCAGATATTTCAGAGACATAAACCAAACCACAGAATTCAGCAGTTTTCTAATGTCCTGGATACCGTGTTAAGTGCAAGTCATCATTCACAAGGAACCACGATGCTGCTGGAAACAGCAAAGTCAGAGAAGGAGAATCGGCCTGCTCGCATGGATCACAGGTCTTGTTCATTCATTCAGCCCTTTCATTCAGTCATTCAACAAACACCCCCCACCCCCAGGCACCTAGTGTGTGCTGGCTCTGTTATAAACCTGGGGGGAAGCAACAGTGAACAAAACGAAGTCTCCGTTCTCTTGGAACTCATGTCTTAATGAGGGAGACAATAAACATGTAAGCAAACAATAACACTGCAGAAAGCATAAGGGTTCTGCTGAAAACAGTATAAGATGATAGGGTAGCATCATCTCCCACGATGAGGCAACTGGATGCAGAGCAAGATTTGGGCTTAAAACACTTCTCAGGGTGGACCTCCTACCTCCTCCTGTCCAGCTACTGATAAGCTAGTCAATTGTCTGCCATTTCTTGTTTGCCCTGCCATCTAGTGGCTGAAAATAGAACTACAGGTTATTTTCCTAAACAGCCAAGACAATTTTTGATACAAAAAAATTCCATTGATTAAGGGTACAAAGTGGTAGATTAATAAGTCCTGGAGTTCAAATCCATGGCATAGTGATTATAGTCGACAATACTGTGATATAAACTTCAAAGCTGATAAGAGACCAGTTCCTGATGGATCCCAACTACAAAAACAGAAATGATAATTACGTAATGATGAGATCTTAACAGAAGCACCTGGGGTAATCATAGTGCAGCATATAAATGTATCAAATCAGCATGGACACCGTAAACTGATACAATGTCATGTGTTAATTATATTTGAGTTACAAATAATCTTTTTTAATTGTGTAGAGAAGAAAAATAGTTAGAATCCACCAAAATGTATGAATCCTGATCCCTCAAGTCATTTTTTCCCCCCAAACCTCTTAGAGTCTATGTAAGTATTGAGACCTACTTAGAATTTATTGTGTGCATTGTATGTTTAGTCACTCAGTTGTGTCCAACTCTTTGTGACCCCATGGATGGTAGCAAGCCAGGCTCTTCTGTCTGTGGGACTTCCCAGGCAAGAATACTGGAGTGGGTGGCCATTCCCTCCTCCAGGGGATCTTCCCGACCCAGAGATGGAGCCCCATCTGCTGTACTGCTTTACAGCTGAGCCGATGGGGAAGAATTGATTAGAGCTAAGTTGCCTTTGTCTTTGACTTTATTTCACTTTTTCTCACATGGGATTCTTTCTTGTAAAATGACTGTGAACCTGCACCTCCCTGGGGAGAGCCTGCAGTGTGATCCCAGAGCAGGAAAGGAGGGAGAGGAAGAGAAACAGGAGAAGAGAGAGAGCAGGCAACAGAAGTTACCGAGTTGGATGCTGCCACTATGATGCCAGGCACTGGATTTGGTGGGTCCTCCAGGAATGCATCTTTTAAAAGATTTTAATGACCCAGATAACCATGATGGTGTGATCACTCACCTAGAGCCAGACATCTTGGCGGGAGAAGTTAAATGGACCTTAGGAAGCATCACTACGAACAAAGTTAGGGGAGGTGATGGAATTCAAGCTGAGCAATTGCAAAATCCTAAAAGATGATGCTGTGAAAGTGCTACACTCAATAATCCAGCAAATTTGGAAAACTCAGCAGTGGCCACAGGACTGGAAAAGGTCAGTTTTCACTCCAATCCCAAAGAAAGGCAATGCCAAAGAATGTTCAAACTACTGCACAATTGCACTCATCTCACATGCCAGCAAAGTGATGCTCAAAATTCTCCAAGGTAGGCTTCAACAGTACGTGAACCGAGAACTTCCAGATGTTCAAACTGGATTTAGAAAAGGCAGAGGAACCAGAAATCAAATTGCCAGCATCTGTTGGGTCATAGAAAAGCAAGAGAATTCCAGAAAAACACCTACTTCTGCTTCATTGTCTACACTAAAGCCTTTGACTGTGTGGATCACAACAAACTGTGGAAAATTCGTAAAGAGATGGGAATACCAGACCACCTGACCTGCCTCCTAAGAAACATGTATGTATGAAGGTCAAGAAGCAATATTTAGAACCGGACATGGAACAATGGACTGGTTCAAAATTGGAAAAGGAGTACGTCAAGGCTGTATATTGTCACCCTGCTTATTTAACTTATATGCAGAGTACATCATGAGAAATGCCAGGCTGGATGAAGCACAAGCTAGAATCAAGATTGTAGGAGCAATATCAATAACCTCAGATATGCAGATGACACCACCCTTATGGCAGAAAATGAAGAGGAACTAAAGAGCCTCTTGATGAAGGTGAAAGAAGAGAGTGAAAAAGCTGACTTAAAACTCAACATTCAAAAAACGAAGATCATGGCATCTGGTCCCATCACTTCATGGCAAATAGGTGGGGAAACAATGGAAACAGTGATAGACTTTATTTTCTTGGGCTCCAAAATCACTGCAGATGGTGACTGCAGCCATTAAATTGAAAGATGCTTGTTCCTTGGAAGCAAAGATATGATCAACCTAAACAGCATATTGAAAAAAACACAGACATTACTTTGCTGACAAAGGTCCATCTAATCAAGGCTATGGTTTTTCCAGTAGTCATGTATGGATGTGACAGTTGGACCATAAAGAAGGCTGAGCACCGAAGAATTGATGCTTTTGAACTGTGGTGTTGTAGAAGATTCTTGAGAGTCCCTTGGACTGCAAGGAGATCCAGCCAGTCCATCCTAAAGGAAATTAACCCTGAATATTCATTGGAGGGACTGATGCTGAAGCCGAAGCTCCAATACTTTGGCCACCTGATGTGAAGAGCCAACTCATTAGAAAAACCCCTGATGCTGGGAAAGATTGAAGGCAGAAAGAGAAGGGGACAACAGAGGATGAGATGGTTGGATTTCATCACTGACTCAATGGACATGAGTTTGAGGAAGCTCTGGGAGTTGGTGATGGACAGGGAAGCCTGGTGTGCTGCAGTCCATGGGGTCGCAAAGCGTCAGACATGACCGAGTGACTGAACAACGACCTGAGGTGCATCTCAGAGCTGTCTGCCTGGGGACACGGGGACCAGCCGTCCCCACTTGTGCAGAGCCGCATCCACTCCCTGACTGTTTCTGGGCTGCCGAGGATGACTGCTGAGCAGGGCCCCATGCATCACTCCCCAGCTTCCCAACCCCAGTGGAGACAGAAAGATCCCAGGGTTTTCTAGAGGTTTCCTGGCCCACCTAGTGGGGATGGGAGAGTTTTAAAATGGGAAGTGTCCAGGGCACTGGGAGGCAATGCTAGCTAGCCTGGGAGTCTTCCAGGAAGGTATCTCAGGGACCAAGGGAACTCCCACAAGTGAAGATGCAAGGAGACTGCGCTGGCAGGCGCTGGAGTAGACAAACCCCTCCTAGATACACTCGGATGTTTCTCAAGAAGAAAAGTACCTGGTAACAAGAAACAGCCTTCCCTGCAGTGTTCTGTGTGGGGGTCTTCTCCTCTTCTAGTTGCAAAAACATTTCCTAAGAGGGTCTCGAGGGACCCGTGTTTACTCCTGCAGGTTTCGAGAGCCGTGTGTCCAAAGCCACTTGCTGGCCTCTTGGAGGTGGTCCTCCCTGAGTGCTGGAGGGAGATCAGAATGGCTCGAGGTCCTCAGTACTTTTTTCTAAATTCAGCCAGTGTATCAGTTTCCTGGGGCTGCTATTAACAGATCGCTACAAGCTTTGTGACTTAAAACAAGTGGAATTAATTCTCTCACTCTTCCAGAGGCCACCAGTCCAGCATCAAGGTGTCCACCGGGCCATGAATCTCCCAAAGACATCAGGGAAAGATCCTTCCTGCCTCTTCCAGCTCCTGGGGCTCTTGGCATTCTTTTTTTTTTTTTTTCTTTTTTAAATAAGAATTTTATTTATTTATTTAGGCTGCATTGGGTCTTGCACGCGTGGTCTTTCTCTAGTTGCGATGAGTGGGGGCTACTCTCTAGCAGGGGCTTCTCATTTCAGTGGCTTCTCTTGTTGTGGAGCATGGGCTCCAGGGTGCTCAGACTCAGTAGCTGTGTCTCCCAGGCTTAGTTGCCTGTGGCAGTGGAATCTTCCCAGCCCAGGGATCGAATCTGTGTCCTCTGCATTGGCAGGTGGATTCTTAACCACTGGACCAGCAGGGAAGGGCTCTTGGCTTTCCTTGGCTTGTATCACTCCAGGCTCAATCTCAGTCTTTATGGCCTCCCCTCGTGTGTCTCTCCGTGTGTTCTCTTCTGTCTCTTATAAGGACACTCATTGGATTTAGAGCCACCTTCATTCAGTATGGTCTTATCTCCATTCTTAACTTGCTTACGTTTGTAAAGACCCCATGTCCAAATAAGATCCGATTCTGTAATTCTAAGTAGATGCGAATTTAGGGGGAATACTATTCAAACCACTACACCCAGCATTGGAAAATGAGATTTTTCCATTTAAAAAATTCCATACCTTTGGAAATAGGTCAAGATGGGATTCCAGTTCCTGGGGTATAAACTGGAGCCGCCTCCTTTGGAAGGGATGATTTCTGGTTTGTCATGGTACCTGCCTCTCCGAGGAGGCACACATACACACCTTTGGTCAGGCTGGTTACTGCATTTACATCATCTGCCTGGATCGGGCACGTTTCCAGTCCTCCATGTCCCAGAATTCACTTGATAGCAGAGAATGACTATTATGGTTCATAGTGGCCAAAATGAAACAAAACCGCCTCTCTCAAACAGCACATCGGTATAAAAAGTAGTCATTCACATTTCTGTCTTCAGAATCTTCATAACAGTGGGTCACAAGTTAGAACATAGTCCCTCGATGGATTTTTCTGTTTGGGGCAGACAATTCACATTATGGACATTTGTATCATTCCAACGAAGTAAAGCCACTGCTTTACTCTCTTTATCTTACTCATTAACCCAGATCACTCCTACCTCCTGGAGAGGGAAAGTCCATCCAAGAGACAGATTCTGTGTGGTCTTACTTTTTTGTCCTTGATAAGAGGGAATCTGACTCATGTTGCCCATTATCCTGCAAAGATTCAGTCCTGGATAAATATGTTACTGTCATGAAGTTATAAGAGACATAACTCATTGGTTTAAGGATATGAAAAACCCAGACATGAATTTCAGGTATGGCTGGATCCAGCAGCTCACATTATGTTGTCAGGACTCCAAGTCTTCCCATTTTTTGGATGTGGTTTTATATGTGTTGGCCTCCCTCTCAGATCATATTTCCCCACAGGACTGCAAGAGTTCCTGATCCCTAGGAGCTATATGCTTTCATTCTACCAACTTTAAGTCCCATGAAAATAGGGTTTCTGTTTCCCAAAACTCCAGTGAAAGTCTTAGAGTTGATATCACTGGCTCTACTAGCAGGATTACAGACATATGTCCATCACCATGGCCGGGATGGTACAGCGCTTTGATTGCCCAGGACTGCGTCTCATGCCACCTTGGAGACAAGGTCAGACTCAGCTCCTCCAAACCACACAAATAAGGACTGGGGGAGTGTGACTCTCCACGGAAAGTCTGGGAGATGGTCTCCACAGGAAGGGAAAACAAATTTAGCAAACTAATAACTGTTATATACTGTTAACGCAATTTATCTGTTTGGACCCTTTTAGGACTTCAGCCCTTCACCCAAGTTCAGCAGTCAATACTCTACAAAGACTTTACTCATTTTATTTATTTTTAAAATATTTATTTATTTATTTTTGTTTCCACCAGGTCTTTATAAATAAATACGTTTATTTATTTCTGGTTGTTGCATGGGGGTTTCTGTAGTTGAGGCGTGTGGATTTAGTTGCCCCAAGGCATGTAGGCTGTTAGTTCCATGACCAGGGATCAAACCTACATCCCCTGCATTGGAAGATGGATTTTAACTATTGGACCAGCAGGCAAGTCTCCTACCCATTTTATTAACAGATAGTCTGGTCTATATTGCTTTATCTTACTGTCTAAACAAGATCTCCCAAAACTGACCTTTCATCCATCTCTCGAGTTGTCATCAGAACTAAATGAGATCTTTTAATGAAAACAACATGACATAGAGGCTCAACCCAGGAGCTGATTGCCCACTGTCATGCTGTAAAAACCTCTCCTCAGCCTGATTCCATCTACAAAGACCCTACTTCCAAATAAGGTCATGTTCACAGGTCCTAGCGGGGAAGACTTGGGTATCTCTTCTGAGGGACACCTTCCAACTCATGACACTGGGTATTATTTATTTAAAATATATTTTTAAGCCAACTCTTTCTCCTGCCTAAGTGAGAGTGGGCAGAGCGCTGGTGGGAAGTAGATTTTTAAAACAGATTCCCTGCAGGTTGAGGGTGGGGCACATCCCACTTTTCCACTTTCTAGGTGAGGGAAGAGACACATCACTTTCTCTCTGTGTGCTTCTATCCTTTTCGATATAATAACTGCGTCTGCCTCATAAGCTGGTAATGAGAATTAAATACAGGAATGCATACACAGGCCCTGACTGGTGCCTAACACACAGGAGAGGAGAGATCTGGTCATCACAGGATTTGTTGTAAAAGGAAGTGGTATCAATGCCTTGAATGGCAGACCACAGCCTGGTACTGCCAACGAAAGGGAACCATCAAGGGACTGCCCTGGTGGTCCAGGGGTTAAGAATCAGCCTTCCAGTGCAGGGGATGCAGGTTTGATCCCTGGTCGGGGAGCTAAGATCCTACATGCCTCAACAAAGAGAGCTTATGCACTGCAACAAAAACCCAGTGAAGCCAAAATTAATTTGAAATAAAGAAAACACAATTTTGGGACTTCCTTGGTGGTCCGGTGGTTAAGAGTCCATCTTCCAAAGCAGAGGATGCTGGTTCGATCCCTGGTCAGGGAGTAATAATAAGATCCCACAAGCTGTGGGGCAACAAAACCAGAGTGCCACAACTAGAGAGAAGCCTGTGCGCACTTAAGTGAAGACCTGATGCAGCCAAGTAAATAAATAAAGATATTTTTTTTACTTTAAACAAAGAACGTGAAGTGAAAAGTGTTTGTCGCTCAGTTGAGTCCGATCCTTTGCAACCCCATGGATTGTAGCCCACCAGGTTCCTCTGTCCATGGAATTCTCCAGGCAAGAATACTGGAGTGGGTTGCCATTTCCTTCTGCAGAGGATCTTCCCTACTCTGGGATCGAAACCCAGATCTCCCGCATTGCAGGCAGATTTTGACTGTCAGAGCCACCAGGGAAGCCCCCCCTCACCCTGCAAGAAAAAGGAGAACCTTCAGATTCCACAAACACAGCTGCACACTGTTGCCTGTCGGTGGCTCAGGCCTTAACACAAGGCAGTGTGCTGAGGTAAAGCAAAGTCAAGCAAGCCAGCACCCACCGAGGCTGCGCCTGGGACCCGCAGGGAGGACTTGGGCAGCAGCACTTTTCTCAGGATCTGGGCCAATGTTGTTTGGTGCCTTGGGTCAGTCAGGGCTGGGCTGGTGGTAAGCAGGGGCTGTGGTGAGGTTCCCCCACAGGCTTCATTCCAGGGATTATGAGAATGGGGCCAGACAGCCTCGGGGCAGCCTCGCCAGACCAGCAGCATGCCCACACGCCAGGACCCGCTCAGCCATCTCCCCGGAGATGGTCCAGCTGCTGCAGGAAGGGGTGGGCCTGGCTCACCCCAGACGGGTGGGGGTGTTTGGTCTTCAGGCCCCAGGCAGCCCTGGTGGTGATGTCAGCTGTTGGAGCTTGTAAAACAAAGGCTGTCTTTGTCTCCAGATTCTGCATGGACAGCAGGACCTGCCAATAGCAGAGCTTAGCGACTGCCTCTTCTCACACACACACACACACACACACACGCACACATGCATATGCTGATACACGTGCATACACCCAGTCATGTGTGCATGCACACATGTGTGTATTAGTTGCTCAGTCATGTCAGACTCTTTGTGACCCCATGGACTGTAGCCCACCAGGCTCCTCTGTCCATGGGATTCTCCTGGCAAGAATACCGGAGTGGGTTGCCATGTTCTTCTCCAGCGGATCTTCCTGACTCAGGGATCAAGCCCAGGTCTTCCTACATTGCAGGCAGATTGTTAACCATCTGAGCCACCAGGGAAACCCACATGTAAAGATTCATGAATAAAAACACATATATATGCATACATGAATACATATACACAAATACATGCACTTACACACATCCAACTCATGTATGCACATATGTGTGCACACAATACAATTATGTGCATGCAAATACAAGCTCATATGTTTGCATACATACATATACATATTCACACATGTGTGTGTACACATTCATGAATTAATACACACATGTATGCAGGCATAAATACATGCACACAAGTGCACACACACACAACAATCTCCTGTATGCATGCACATGTGCACAATTAAGTGTTCAGAAACCTCATGTCAGCTTTAGCCTCTGACTCCCACCAGCTTCCCCATAAGGGAGGCCATGCCTGGAGCAGGAGCAGAAAAGCAGGTGAAGAGCACACCTCCTGAATCTGGTGGGAGGCGATTGGAGAAGAGCAGATAAGGGAGAAGGGAAGGCATGAAGACTGGGTGGAGCTGAGCACTGGTTTTGGGTCTCAGAAGATGTTACCCTTTTCTCTAATAATTCACCTTCCTTGGGTTCCTAAACTTTTCATGCATGCTTTCTTCTCCATAAGGGGCTTCCCTGATGACTCAGCAGGTAAAGAATTGGCCTGCCATGCAGGAGACATAAGAGACAGGGGTTTGATCTCGGTTGGGAAGATCCCCTGGAGGAGGATATGGCAACTCACTTCAGTATTCTTGCCTAGAGAATCCCATGGACAGAAGAACCTGGTGGGCTACAGTCCATGGGGTTGCAAAGAGCCGGGCATGACTGAGCTACTAAGCATACATACATTCCTTCTACATGGAAGGCTCCTCCCTTTTAAATTACACAAATTATACAAAATTCCATACTTAAAAAATAACACATAAACTTAGAAGAATAAAATAAGCGCCCATGTCCCCTCCATCCCATTTACCAAAACCCTCAGAGCATCTGTGTGCCCACGGACCCCGTCCCTGGTCCTCCCCCACTGTCAGTTTTGTATTTCTCACTCTTTCTTGTCTGCACATGTACGTGCATTGCTTTTTCGTTTCATGAGCATTTAAGTTTTGCATAAGTAGATTTACCATATGCATCCTTTGATGACGTGCTTCAGTTATTTCACATATGAGATTCAGCTCTGTTGATGTGGCTGTTCATTCATTTTCACTCAGTATTCTTTTTTTCCTTTTTTTTAAAAAAAAATTGAAGTATAGTTGATTTACAGTGTTGCATTTGTTTCTACTGTGATTAGTTACATGTATAACTAAGTGAATAGTTACACCTATATGTATAGCAATGTGATTAGCTATACATATATGTAAATATTCTCTTCCAGATTCCTTTCCATTTTAGGTATTGAATACAGTTCTCTGTGCTCTCTATAGTATGCTTTGTATTCTTTTAGACTAATTTGCCAGGATTTCTTTATCCAGGCTCCGGTTAGTGGCATTTGGGTGGTCCCAATGTTTTGTAATTGTGAGCAGAGCTAGAAAAGACTGCCTTTGTTATATTGATGCACTTTGTTATATTGATGTTATATTGATTGTTATAAAATCCACTCAAAAATTATTTTTGAAAATATAACAATGCTGCCTAAAACATACGGATGAGAATGTCCATGTCCATGACAGGAAAAAATGTTAAATTTGCTACATTAACTTTAAAAAGTGTAGGCTTTCCCTGGTGACACAGTGGATTGGAATCTGTCTGTCAGTGCAAGGGACACGGGTTCGATCTCTGGTCCAGGAGGATTCCACAGGCTGCGGAGCAGCTGGGCCCATGGGCCACAGCTACTGAGCCCACGGCCTAGAGCCTGTGCTCTGTCCACAACACGAGAAGCAACCACCGTGAGAAGCCTGAGCACAGGATGGAAGAGTAGCCCCCGCTCACCACAACTAGAGAATGCCTGAATGCAACACCGAAGATCCAGCACAGCCAAAAATAAATATACATTTTAAAAATGTATATTACATTTTGTATGAATGCTTTACATTAACTGAAAGATAACACAAGCAGGTGAATTATTCTTGGTGCCTGTATTGATGAGGGTTCTCCAGAGACACAGAACCAATGATGGAATTGATATATTAACTGATTGAACCAATGACTGATTGATATATTAATTGATTGAACCGATGATTGATTGATATATTCACTAACTGATTACGGGAAATTGGCTCATGTGATTATGGAAGATGAGAAGTCCCACGATTTGCCATCTGTAAGCTGGAGACCCAGGAAAGCCGGTGATGTAATTCAGTCCAAGTTCAAATGCCTGGGGACCAGGAGAACAGATGGTGGAAGTTCCATTCTGAGGACAGAAGAAAACGGATGTTTCAGGTCAAAAGTCAGGCAAAGGAAGAGAGAGGGAAGGAGAGAGGAAGAAAGAAAAAAGAGAGATGGAGAGGGAGAGAGAGGGGGCCGAGAGAGAGAGAGTGAGGGAAGGATGGATGGAGGGGGAGAGAGAAAGAATATTTTCCCTTCCTCTGTGTTTTTGTTTTATTCAGACCCTCTGTGGACTGGATATGCCCTCCTAGTTTGAAGAGAACCACCCACCTTATTCAATTCATCCATTCAAATGTTAACCTCTTTCTGCAACAGCCTCAGAGACACACCCAGAAAGTGTTTAACCAGGTAGCTGGGAAACCCAGTCAAACTGACCCATGACATTGAGACCATAGCACATACTCACATCCTTTCATTCATTTCTTTGTCACATGTGTCCTGAATACTATGGCCCAGTTAGTTTTCTAAAGAAGACAAAGATTTTTTAATATAATCTATCCAAGCTCAGAAACAAAGCTGCTACATAAAGGTGTTTTTTTTTTTTTCCCCCTAAGATGTTGAACATTGCAATTAATAATAAAATATTCAGTCCAAATATTTTCACAGGCAATGTCCTTTTCGCCTCCCTTTGGAAGACCTTCCTTTGACAAATATTTTTACCACACAAAACCTATCAAATGAATGACCTCTCCTTAAGGTTTCCTTTAATATTCCCCCACATTTAGAGCCTGCAAAATTGCAGGCTTTCTCAATTGTACTCCGTTGTGACACAGAATATCAATTTCTCTAATTAAATAGAGGAACTCTATCACAAGATTCTCCTTCCAGGTCAGGATCCTTCAAAGCAAAATCCTCCAATGTTTCAAAATTAAATCTTGCCTGTGGGGTTACACCCTTATTGTTTCAATTGCTCTGCTAATCATGTGCTTTCACAGGGCATTTTCCTGCTTCCCAGCACCGCTCTCCTCCCCCCCGCCCCCCTCCAGTGACTACAATTTGCTAAAAGCTAGTTTGTGATGCTTCAATTGTTTGAATACTCTGATTCCAGAGTTGCATCTGGTTTTGAACAGAATCTCGAATTTTTACAAAACAGTTTAAGGCCTTCATAGGACAGGCAGGTGAATTGACCGAGCAGTTCTCCAGGGCTTCCCTGATAGCTCAATTGGGAGAGAATCTACCTGCAATGCAGGAGACACCAGTTCAATTCCCTGGAGAAGGGATAGGCTACCCACTTCAGTTTTCTTGGCTTCCCTTGTGGCTCAGCTGGTAAAGAATCCGCCTGTAATGCAGGAGACCTGGGTTCGATCCTTGGGTCGGGAAGATCCCCTGGAGAAGGGAAAGGCTACCCACTCCAGTATTCTTCTGGCCTGGACAATTCCATGGACTGTATAGTCCATGCGGTTACAAAGAATTGGACATGACTGAGCGACTTTCATTTTCACTTTCTCCAAAGACTCAGACATCCTAACATCGGATGAAATAGCACCAAATAGACCGTGTACTTTGCATTGGTGAATTGTTCTTACTCAGCTTGATGTCACTGAGGTCTGCTTACACTGAATATATAGAAATATAGCTGAGCGCTTACAACTAGAGCTTAGTATTAGTTATCAAGGGTTGTGTCACAGATTACCCCCCAAACTGGACTATTTAAAACAAAACACAGTCGTTTGTTGTTGTTCAGTAGCCAAGTCATATCCGACTCTTTGCAACCCCATGGACTGCAGCAGACCAATCCTCCCTGTCCCTCACCATCTCCAGGAGTTTGCCCAGGTTCCTGTCTATCGAACTGGTGATGCATCCAACCATCTCATCCTTTGTCGCCCTCTTTTCCTCCTGCCTTCAATCTTTCCCAGGATCACAGTCTTTTCCAAACGAGTTGGCTATTCGCATCAGATGGCCAAAGTATTGGATCTTCAGCTTTAGTCTTTCCTGTGAATATTCAGGGCAAAGTGATGTCTTTGCTTTTTAATACACTGTCTAGGTTTGTCATAGCTTTCCTGCCAAGAAGCAATCGTCTTCTAATTTCATGGCTGCAGTCACCAAGAGCTGTGATTTTAGAGCCCAAGAAAAGGAAATCTGTCTCTGCTTCCACCCTTTTCCCTTCCATTTGCCATGAAGTGATGGGACCAGATGCTATGATCTTAGTTTTATTAATATTGAGTTTTAAGCCATTTTTTTCACTCTCCTCTTTCACCCTCATCAAGAGGCGCTTTAACACAGTGATTACGAGACAGTTTTGAGCCAGGCAGAGCTTAGCTGGGTCCTCCTGTCAGGTGGAAACAAAGGTTGGATGGGCGGATGACCCACTTCTAAGCCCACTCATGTGGCTCTTGGCAGGACCTCAGATGTTTGCCACATGGCTTCTCCGTAGGGTGTCCCAACCTGGCAGCTTGCTTCTCCAAGAGATGGAGATCAGGGAGATGGAGCAGAGATAGAGAAACAGAATCTGCAAAACCAAAGTAAGAGGCGCTTTTGCTATATTCCATCAATTAGATGGAAGTCCTTTCATCCAGCCCACACTCAGGGAAAAGAATTAAAAGGGCGTTGACGACTTGGTGGGAACAGGGATCACTGGGGTCCGCTGAAAAGGCTGCCTGCCTCAGCTTTTGCTTGTTCTGCTAGATCACTGCAACCTCTGCTGTTGTTTACTCTCCAAGTCATGTCCGGCTCTTTGCACCTCATGGATTACAGCACACTGGGCTCCCCCGGAGCTTGATTAAATTCATGTCCACTGAGTCGGTGATGCTGTGTAACCATCCCAACCTCTGTGTTCCCCTTCTTCTTTTACCTTCTATCTTTCCCAGCATCAGAGTCTTTTTTGAGTCGGCTCTTCACATCAGCTGGCCAAAGTATTGGAGCTTCAGTTTTTAGCATCAGTCCTTTCAATGAATATTCAGGGTTGATTTCCTTTAGGATCAACTGGTTTGATATCCTTACCATCCAAGGGACTCTCAAGAATCTTCTCCAGCACCACAGTTCAAAAGCATCTATTCTTCAGTGCCCAGCCTTCTTTATGGTCCAATGCTCACAGCCGTGGCTACTGGAAAAACCATAGCTTTGACAATGGACCTTTGTTGGCAAAGTGGTGTCTCTGCTTTATAACCTGCTGTGTAATACTGTTAAATATGCAACCTGATTATACACCATTATGGATTGCTTATGCAGTGTCATCAAGTCACGTTCTACTTCCTAAGGTTTTTCAATTTAGTATACTATTGCTTTTTTTTCTCCTTTTTTTTTTTTTTTTTTAAAAATTGAAGTATAGTTGATTTACAATGTTGTATTAGTTTCCAGTGTACAGGAAAGTGAATTCAGTTTTTTATCTATAGTCTTTTTCTAAAATTTATTTTTTAATTGAAGGAAAATTGCCTTACAAAGTTGTGTTGGCTTCTGCCACACATCAACATGTATCAGCCGTAGGTATACAGGTGTCCCTTCCCTCTTGACCCTCCCTCCCGCCTCCCACCCCATCCCACCCCTCTAGGTTGTTACAGAGCCCGGTTTGAGTTCCCTGAGTCATATAGCATATTTCCACTGGCCGTCTATTTTACATATGGTCGTGTGTGTATTGCCATGCGCTCTCTCCCTTCGTTCCCCCCTCTCCTTCCCTCCCTACCCCCAGGTCCATAAGCCTGTGTGTGTGTCCCCATTGCTGCCCTGCAAATAAGTTCACCGGCTTTCTAGATTCCATGTATGTGCGTTAATATATGATATTTTTCTCTTTCTGACTTATTTCACTCTGTATAATAGGCTCTAGGTTCATCCACCTCATTAGCACTGATGCAAATGCATTCCTCTTTACAGCTGAGTAATATTCCATTGTGCATAAATGCCACAGCTTCTCTATCCATTCACCTGTTGATGGACATCTAGGTTGCTTCCTTGTCCTAGCTATTGTAAATAGTGCTGCAATGAACACTGGGGTACATGTGCCTTTTTTAATTATGGCTTTCTCAGGGTACACGCCCAGGAGTGGGATTGTTGGGTCATATGGTAGTTTTATTCATAGTTTTTTAAAGAATCCCCATACTGTCTACCATAGTGGCTGCATCAATTTATATTCCCACCAATAGGGCAATACCTTTTCTCCATACCTTCTCCAGTATTTATTGTTTGAAGACTTTTCTGATGGCCATTATGCGTGAGATGATATCTCATTGTAGTTTTGATTTGCATTTCTCTAATAACAAGTGACGTTGAGCATCTTTTCATGTGTTTATTAGCTATCTGTATGTCTTCTATGTCTTTATCATTTTTCAAATTCTTTTCTCTTATATATTATTACAAGATACTGAAGGAATTTCCTGGTGGTCCAATGGTCAGGACTCTGTGCTTTCACTTCCAATGGCACAGGTTCAATCCCTGGTCAGGGAACTAAGATCCCACAAGCTGTGAGGCATAATCAAAAGCAAAAAACAAGGTATTGAATATAGTTCCCTGTGCTATACAGTAAGATCTTGTTTATTTATTTTATACATAGTAGTGTACATATATTAATCCCAAACTCCTAATTTATCTCCCCCTCTTTCCCTTTAGTAACCATGTCTGTGAGTCTTTTTACTTTGTTAATAAGTTTATTTGTGTCATTTTTTAGATTCCACATATAAGTGATATCATATAATACTTGTCTGTCTGTCTGAATTACTTCACTTGATAATCTCTAGGTCTATACATGCTGTTGCAAGTGGCATTTCATTCTTTTTTATGGTTAAGTAATATTCCATCACATATACACATATGTAATGGAATATATATATATATATGTAATGGAATATATATATATATATATGTAATGGGATACATATAGTCTAAGTCACTCAGTCATGTCCAACTCTTTGTGACCATGGACTGTAGCCCACCAGGCTCCTCCATCCATGGGATTTTCCAGGCAAGAATATTGGAGTAGGTTGCCATTTCCTCCTCCAGGGGATCTTCCTGATACAAAGATTGGACCCAGGAGCAGATTCTTTACTGTCTGAGCCACTAGGGAAGCCCTGGAATATATACACACACATATATATATATATGTATGTATATATATATATATATATATGCTACATCTTTTTTTTTTTTCCCACTGCTATGATTGCAGGATCTTAGTTCCCTAACCGGGAATCAAACCCAGGCCCTGCCGATGAAAGTGCCAAAATTCCTAACCACCGAACCAGCAGGAACTCCCTATACTACATCTTTTTTTTTCCATTTATTTTTATTAGTTGGAGGCTAATTACTTTACAATATTGTAGTGGTTTTTGTCATACATTGACATGTACTACATCTTTATCCATTTATCTGTCAATGGACATTTAGGTTGCTTTTTTAAATCAGGACCTCGTACTACACTAAAATTTGTATTCATGTTATTCTTATAAAAACAAATAACTATTTGGTCTTCAGTGTTGAACTTCTCGCTGAATTTAAAGTAGCATTGACAATCATCCTAGATCTTCAACTGAACGAACTTCCAAAAACTTTGATTTCGTGAACTGGGTGAAAAAATTTGAACCATTATTGTAAACTGATTTTTATTCAAAATATGATGTAAAATCGTCATCTTTTATCTGCTTAAGAAATTCATCTTCTACTGGAGATGCCAATACAATACCTTTTGGTCCACTGTTTGAACATATGCAAGAAAGGAAGGAATCAAACATGAGCAAGATTAGGTACTTCCCTTGTGGTCCGGTGGCTGACTTTGCACTTCCAATGTGGGGTGCTTGGGTTTGATTCTTGGTTGGGGAACTAGATCCCACATGCTGCAACAAAGAATGAAGATGCTAGCTACGTGCCACAACTAAGACCCGGTGCAGCCAAGTAAACGCGTTTTTTGGTTTTTTTTTAATGAACAAATTTAACGGAGCAGAGCAGTTATTTGATCTAACAGAAAAGTAATACTTCACAATGAAACAGCTCCATCTGGGGTAAAGAGCATTTAAAGAACTACTAATTGTTCAACATCTTTATTATGGAAAGCGGCAAACATACAAACCCAGTGCCAACAATGATCATTTCCTGGTTACTCTTGTTCCTTTATAACCTTATCTGCCTCCTTCACATTAATACACATATTATTTTGTAGCAAATCCCAGACATTGTTCATGTCATGGTGTTCATAAAAATTTTATTTGTATCTCTAAAACATCAGAGCTGTTAAAAACTCCACAATACCATGACGGGCTTCCCAGGTAGCACCAGTGGTAAAGAATCCGCTGGCCAATACTGGAGACATAAGAGACGTGGGTTCGATCCCTGGGTCAGGAAGACCCCCTGGAGGAGCACATGGCAACCCACTCCAGTATCCTTGACTGGAGAATCCCATGGACGGAGGAGCCTGGTGGATTACAGTCCACAGGCTCACAAAGAGTTGGACACAACTGAAGCAACTTAGCTCACACACAGCACCATGATCACACCTAAAAAAATTAACTGTAGCTCCATAATGTCATCAAAGACCCAGCCACTGTTCAGATTTTCAGTGGACTCCTAAGTGTTTGATGCACACATTCATTTTTATAGTTTGTTTGAGTCAAGTTCCATATAAAGTTGCATTGCCATTGAGTGACAAACATCCTTATTTCATTTCTGGATTTTTTTTCTCTATTTCTCCTTTCATTCAGGTCCCACAATCCCACCTCCATTCAAGGTTCAAGTTTTACATGGCATTTTGGGGGGGTCTTTTTCATGCTCTAAGAGTTAGCAAGATGGTACCCCAGAGCCTCACATCCTCCCAGCTCCATGGACAGCAGGGAGAGTGAACATCTTTCTTTCAGCTTCTTCTGTAAGAGTTCTGAGATCCGCTGGTGTGAGATACACTCAGTCCACAGGTTTATCCTTGAAGCAAGCCCAGGGCCAGAGCGAGAGCACTTACTGGCTGCCTTAAGAAGGAACACCACAATTCACCCTGTGAAGGGAGGAGGCAGGTAGAGGTGTTCCCTGAAAAGAATGGGAAGGAGAGTGGACAGAGGTGAGTCTCCACCTAAAGACAGCGCCTCCTCCTGGTGAAGAGGGGGAAGAATTCCCAGAAACAAAGGCACAAATATCCACGAGCATCGGCATCATTCCACTGTCCTTCTTTGGAACCAGATCTTTGCTTTAGTCATATTTTAATTTTTTAAAATTTTATCATTTTATCTTTTATATTTTTGGTAGTGCCGGGTCCTTGGTGATGTGTGTGGGCTTTCTCTAGTTGCGGCACACAGGAGCTACTCCCTAGGTGAAGTGCGATGGCTTCTCATTGCGTTGGCTTCTCTTGTTGTGGAGCACCGGCTCTGCAGCTCAGGCTCAATAGTATGGCGAACGGGCTTAATTGCCACACGGCATGTGGGATCCTCCCAGACCAAGGATCGAACTCATGTCCCCTTCATTGGCAGGTGGATTCTCAACCACTGGACCACCAAGGAAGTCCTGGTCCTACTTTACATGTTGAAGACCCCACAGGACCTGGGCTGCCTCAGAGCCTGGAGGCCCTGCCAGAACCCTGCCTCTTCCTACAACAGGCAGTTTTCAAGTCCAGCAGAGGGAAACTCCCCACAGCCCCTCTGCCTTCTCTCCAGAGCTACGAATGAATTGTTACCAGGTTATTTTCATTCGGCTTTGGTGTTATCTAAATATTGATTCTCTCTGGAAGCAGCAGATACTGGATCAAACTTCAGAATCTTTTTTCCAATCACTCCTGGAAGGAGAGAGTAAATATTTTGTCCAAGTACATGGAGAGTGAAAACGGAAACAAGATATACTCTGAAGGGTTCTTCTTTGTGGCAACTCTGTGGGTTTGAAGCCTGGGAGAGTGAGAT
This sequence comes from Cervus canadensis, assembly GCF_019320065.1. Taxonomy (NCBI): domain Eukaryota; kingdom Metazoa; phylum Chordata; class Mammalia; order Artiodactyla; family Cervidae; genus Cervus; species Cervus canadensis. The sequence goes on from NC_057386.1 coordinate 104,873,488, forward strand.
TGGTTGAATTCTCCATAAACAGGAGGAGTCAGTGAGGGGACACCGCCCACGAGGCCAGACCTTGCTATTCAGGTGGTTTTAAATGAACTGAGAATCATTTGGCAAAAAGGCTGCAGCAGACACTGGTTTCTCTCAGAGAAATGACAAAACCACCTCAAAAATCCCATAGCTGAGCAAGGACCAGCTGGTGTTGGGGAGTTAATATTCACGAGTGCTTAATTTGTGCCAGATTTTACAACATTTTTTACTTTACTTTTTTATTTATGATTTTCGCTGTGCGAGGTCTTCCGACTGGGTGTGGACTTTCTCTAGTTGTGGCGATAGGGGCCACTCTCGAGTTGCGGCATGTGGCTTCTCACTGCGGGGGCCTCTCCTGTTTTGGAGCACAGGCTCCAGGGTGCTCAGGCTTCAGCGGTTGTGGCTCCGGGACTCCAGAACACAGTCCCAATAGTTATGGTGCACCGGCCCAGTTGCTGTGTGGCATGTGGGATATTCCCGGGTCAGGGATCGAAACGAACTCTCCTGCATTGGCAGCTGGATTCTCCATGACTGAGCCACCAGGGAAGCCCTATTTTTGTTGCTGGGGTGTGTGTGTGTGTGTGTGTGTGTGTGTGTGTGTGTTCTGGCTGCTCTGCGCAGCATTTGGGATCTTAGTTCCCCACCGAGGATCAGACTTGGACCCCATGCATTGGGAGTGCAGAGTCTTAATCACTGGACCGCCAAGTAAGTCCCTTGTGTTTTGGGTTTGTTTTCTTAGCTTTTATAAATCAAGGATGGGTAGCGTTTCATTACAGAGCATTTTCATATGTCCAGAGTATAAATACATACCAGTATCCGCCAACAGTAATATGCCTTTATGCTATAATCTGGGCTAGACCAGAATGGCAAAGATCCACAAAAACGAATCAGGAAGTCTGAAAAATTTCTAAAGAAACATGAAATTTACCCATGTTGTTATGACTTTGCAATTAATTGCAGAGCTTTTTTTCCCCTTCCTCTCTTATTTTGATGCACTGGTCTCCAAATGCCCACAATTCTTGTTTGCAAAGCTCTCATTGTTGAATGCCAGCCAAGCGCCAGACCATGGATCTAAACTCTTGGCCTGGCCGTAAGTCACTGAACACTCATAGCAACCCTGCACAGTGCATCCTTTTACTAGACTCATTTTTTTTTTAAGTTGCTTTTTTTTAAAATATATGAATCATTTTTAAAGTCTTTATTGGACTTGTTACAACATCATTTTTGTTTTATGTTTTGTTTTTTTGGCCGTGGAGCATGCAGGATCTTAGCTCCCGGACCAGGGATCGAACCCGCACTCACTGCATTGGAAGGTGAAGTCTTAACCACTGGACTGCCAGGAAAGTCCCTGTTAGACTCGTCATAAGATGGAGAAACCAAGGCATAGGTTGTCAGCACCGTCCTTGCCCCTCTCTGGGTCTGAATCTTCCTGGTGGGATTTCTTTACATGGAGTGCCCTCTGTGCCCTCCCCTTTCAGGAGATGGAGAGACAGTCTCCAGCCACCCCAAGTGGGAACAGGGAACTAAGATGAATATGGCTGAATGTCAGTGGAGCCCATGTTTTGATTCTCTCTGGCAGCACCTCTCTGGGGATAGGTGATCCCTAACTGAAAAACTGCCCAGCCATTCCCATTCCAAGAAACGTCTTCCAAGTATCTAGAAACTCAGAGTCCACAGTCTAAAGATTTCTCAACTACCAGAACTTTGGTTAAAGGACTACATTTCTAAAAGCTATGATCACTGGTTAATTTTGGAACAAGTCTCCTTGATGACACAGAAGTGGCAAAAAAAAAAAATAGGTTTAACTACGGAAATGTACAGATTTGAAATTCTGAAGGCTAGTAGTCTAAAACCCAGGTCTCAGCAGGCTGTCCACTCTCTCTCTCTTTCGTTTAAATATTTATTTATTATTAATTTGGCTCATTGGGACTTTGTGGCACTCAGGATCTTCATTGCATCACGTGAGATCATTTGTTGTGGGTCAAAGGCTCAGTAGTTGGGCATTTGGACTTAGTCACTCCAGGACATGTGGGCTTTTCTGAAACCAGGGATGGAACCCAAGTTTCCTGCATTGGAAAGTGAATTCTTAACCACTAGATCACCAGGGAAGTCCCAGGGCTGATGTCTTCTGAAGGCTGTGAAGGGGAGTCTGTCCAGGGCTGTCTCCTTGGCTTTGTAGATAGCTGTCTTCTCCCTGTATCTTCGCATTGGCTTCCCCCCACAGTGTGAGTGTGTGTGTGTGTGTTTGTGTGTGTGTGTGTGTGTGTGTGTGTGTGTACTGTAACATGGGTGCAGTTACAAACGGACACGTGATGGCAGCCAGGGCTGGCTCCTTCTACAGGCTCCAGGGGAGAGATTCTGTCCTTTGCCTCCAGAGGTTGCTGGCATTTCTTGGCTCCCTATTATCTCATTCTTTTTTCATTTTATTTGGATGATAATTACAATATTGCAGTGGTCCAGCCATCTCATTCTAATCTCTGCTTCTGCCATCCGACTCCTCTCTGACACTCCTCTCAGGCCATCCGTTTTCTCTGCCTCCCTCTTACAAGGACCTTGGTGGTAATAGTACCCTCACTATCTGGGCTTCCCTGGTGACTCAGATGGTAAAGAATCTGCCTGCAATGCAGGAGACCTGGGTTCAATCCCTGGGTTGGGCAGATCCGCTGGAGGAGGGCATGGCAACCCACTCCAGTATTCTTTCCTGGAGAATTCCCAGGGACAGAGGAGTCTGGTGGGCTCAATCCATGGGGTTGCAAAGAGTTGGACATGACTGAGTGACCAAGCACAGCACACATTATCTCACATAATCTCTTCAACAATGATGCTAAATCCTATCACGTCTGCAAAGTCCCTTCTGCCATGGAATGAAACATATTCAAGGGTTTCTGGGATTCGAATATTGACTTTTCAAGGGTCTCTTATTCAGGTGACCACACTCGTCTTTTGCCACAGTGATCTTGGAAGTCACATGCTTCATGAGTGTGTCCACCGAAGGCTTCCCGTCCTGCCTTGGATGGGAATGTGAGTGAGAAACCAATCTGAGCTGCACTAAGCTACCCAGGGGGCTTCCCAGGCGGCACTAGTGGTAAAGAATCCGCCTGCCAATGCAGGAGACTCAAGAGACACAGGTTCGATCCCAGGGTTGGGAAGATCCCCTGGAGTAGGAAATGGCACCCCACTCTAGTATTCTTGCCTGGAGAATTCCATGGACAGAGGAGCCTGGCAGGCTACAGTCCATGGGGCCAAAAAGTCAGACATGACTGAGCAACTGACCACTCAAGCTACCAAGACCTGGAGATTTGCTACCATAATAGTAGTTTGTTAAGACATAGATGAAATCCAAGAAGTTCACATGACTAGCTTTCTCTAGGGAAGGGCCAGAGCTGTATGTCTGGGGAATTGGGGGATGACAGATGAAGAATTTTCTGAAATGATGTATAAAGTTTTTATGGTTATCAAGAAAAAGGACTGGGGTCAAATTTAACCTCTGCTCTGGAGGACAGTGGCTCAGCTGCTCCCTGGATTCCAAGTGAAATGAGCTTAACACATAGTAGATTGTTTTCTACCAATATCTGAAAGATATTTCTAAGTCCCACCCCACCCTGCTGCACTCACAGCAAGCGAAGCCTATGAGGTTTCCAACGTACCTTCTGTGAAGAAGGGTGGTTTCTTTCCTAGAAGGATGACACCTCCATTACCGTCTTCAATCCCGGTGATTGCCATATTGAGAACACCTTTCTTCCTCCCCACAAAGGAATCTTCACGTCTTTGTTTGCTGATGAATCACCTGGCAAGACACAACATCTGAGAACTGCTGTCTGGGGTCCTCCTCCCCCCGTAATTATTTCCCCGATACGACATGATCCTTAATTACCTCTCCATCGATTTCTCTCCCTGCGAGTGGATTGCCGCTAAGGGGAAGCTCAAGGCTGATGGGAAATTCAATCTGGTTCACGCATTCTGCCGCCCTGCTGAGGATGCTAATAGATAAGAAAGTGCCACTCTTTGGGTATTTAAACAGCTGAGAAGTCTGTGGACATCTGATCCAAGTGGTAAAATGCTGAACACGGACAAACGTCTTAAAATGCTGGTCAGGTAAAAGGATTGAAGCTCGCAAGTCTGGAAGGAAGATTTAGGAGTTTTTAGCCTTAAAAAGTCTCAACAGAACTCATTTGTACAAAAGAATGTTTTCTTTTCTCCACTGTTCATCATATCCTTCAAAGGCCAGCTCAGCTCTACCTGCACTCGGCCTCCCCTCTCCTCCCTTCCAGCAGATAACTGTAGGAATCTCCCTAAACCATTCACCTGCTGAACTTCCCTGGTGGCAGAGTGGATAAGAATCCACCTGCCAATGCAGGGGACACAGGTTCGATCCCTGGTCCGGGAAGGCCCCACATGCCACAGAGCAACTAAGCCCATGTGCCACAACTACCAAGCCTGTGTGCTGCAACTACCGAAGCTCGAGCGCCTATAGTCTGTGCTCCACAACAAGAGAAGCCACCGCCACGAGAAGCCCCAGCACCGCAGCTAGAGAGTAGTTCCCACTCGCCACGACTAGAGAAGGGCTGCACAGAGCAATGAAGACCCAGCACAGCCATAGTGTAAGTGTCAGTTCCTGAGTCGTGTCCTACTCTTTGCAACCCCGTGAACTGTAGCCCACGAGGCTTCTCCGCCCATGGGATTCTCCAGGTGAGAATACTGGGAGTGGGTTGCCATTCTCTTCTCCAGGGGATCTTCCTGACCCAGGTCTCCTGCACTGGAGCCATAAATAAATAAATAGGATAAAACAAACGTTCACCTGCCTTCCTTCTTGCAAAGAGCACCCGTCATTATTGGGCTAATGACTGTCCCTCCACAGAGCTGTATGCTTTCCTAAACCCATCACGAGAATCTCGTTTTGCTGAGCAGGTCTGGTTTGGGAATGAGGATATGAAACCATTCCAGACAGAGGGAGAACAGGGAAGGCTCCACGTGACTCTCTCCACATGGGTGTGTTATGTGGTATTTCTACGTGGTCTCTGCGTGGAGATCCCTTTCAGTGTGTGGGCTTCCTTACAGCATGGCAGAGCATTCCAGGGAGTGAGCATCTCCCAGATAGAGACAGGCAGGAAATCTATTCTTTTTTTTCTTCATTAAAAAATTTTATTTAACATACAATTGCTTTATAGTGTTGTGTTAGTTTCTGCTGTGCAACACTGTGAATCAGCTACAAGTATACACATATCATCTCCCTCTTCAGCCTCCCTCCCAACCACCTCCCATCCCACCCCCTAGGTCATCACAGAGCACCTTAAAACCTTCTGTACAGCAAAGAAAATCATAACCAAGATGAAAAGAAAACCCTCAGAACGGGAGAAAATATTTACAAATGAAGCAAGTGGCAAAAGACTAATCTCCAAAATATACAAGCTGCTCATGCAGCTCAATAGAAAAAGAAAAACAACCCAATCAAAAAATGAGTAGAAGACTTAAACAGATATTTCTGCAAAGAAGATGTACAGATGGCCAACAAACACATGAAAAGGTGTTCAGCATCATTCATCATGAGAGAAACACAAGTAGAAACGGTATTCTTTTTAAGACCTTAATTTGAAAGTCATGTAGCATCACTTCCGCCATATGCTCTCAGTGGAGCAGTCGTTGGGTCCCCTCAAGATTCAGGAAGAGGAACTGAGACTACCTCCCTGGGAAAGGAGCCTCTGTCACATTCTAAGAACAGGTGGAATGTGGGAACTGGTGTGGTTATTTAGGAAAATTCACCTTGCAGATCCCTTGGAGGAGGGCATGGCTACCCACTCCAGGATTCTTGCCTGGAGAATCCCATGGACAGAGAAGCCTGGCGGGCTATAGTCCACGGGGTTGTAAAGAATCAGACACGACTGAGCAACTTAGCATGCATGCAGGCACACCTGGCTGCACGGATTTAGCAAGGCGCTCCCTAAGGAACACGTTCCACTCCACACTCGTCCCCTGGAGACCTAGGTTCTTTCAGGATCTAGCACAAGACCCGGACCTACGTTTGCATGGTGCTTTATGCTTTGTCAAATCCTTTTCCTGACTTTCTTTCAAATAGGGAAGTTATCATCACCCCATCTCTTCTTTCACAGAAGAGGAGCTAAGGGTCTTAGAGGGATGAGGAGTCCTCTGAAAGTCATAGTAAAGCACTGGAAACAATCCTCATGTTCAAGGACAGGTACTGTTAGGCAGACGATAGCTCATCCACACAGCGCAGTGCTGTGTATATATGTGAGCTCAGTCGCGTCTGACTCTTTGGGACCCCACGGACTGAAGCCCGTCAGATTCCTCTGTCCATGGGATTCTCCAGGCAACAATACGGGAGTGGGTTGCCACTTCCTTCTCCAGGGGATATTCCCACCCCAGGGATTGAACCTGGGTCTCTTGCATCTCCTGCATTGGCAGGCAGATTATTTACCACTGCACCACCATAGGCAGCTGCTAAATGGAATGAACTTTATGGTTGAAATGATCACCAAGCTATAGTGTTCACTTACTTTAAAAAAGGATGCCTAAATGTCAATGTAGTGGCTATCCGTAAGAAAGAGGTGGGATTACAATTGTGGGGCCACAGACAGGGCAGGGAGCTTCTGGGTTAGATGGTATAGGTGCTAGTTACAGGGTGTTCATCTTAGAATTCTTTATTATTGTAGTAATTTATATAAATTATAATTTAATAATAGATTCCAATGTATCATTTCAGCTTTCTGTATTTCTGTTATATTTAATTATTTAAAAAGTATAAACTGAAAAAAAGGCATAAGCAGCTTGGCAGACCCTCAAAAAGTTAAACAGGGACTTCCCTGGCATTCCAGTATTTAAGAATCCATCGTGCAGTGCAGAGGATGCAAGTTTGATCCCTGGTCTGGGAATTAAGACTCCACACAGCCAAACAAAAAGAAAGGTGTTAAACAGAATGATCACATGACCCAGCAATTCCGTTCCTGTTGTTGTTATTGTTGTTTAGTCACTCAGTCATGCAACCCCCATGGGATTTTCTGGGCAAGATTACTACAGCAGGTTGTCATTTCTTCCTCCAGGGCACTTTTTGACCCAGAAATTGAACCTATATCTCCAGGTCTCCCACATTACAGGCTGATTCTTCACTGCTGAACCACCTACCTAAAAGAATGGAAACAAGTGTTCATATAAAACATTTTTACACAAATATTCTTGACAGAAAAAAGTGAAAATAGTGCAAATATCCATCAATGGATGAGTGGATAAACACAGTGATGTATCCACACTGGAGTAGTATTCAGCCAGAAAAAGGCATGAAGTACTCATACAAATATTTGCATGGATGAGTCTCAAAAATGTGGCGGTAAGTGAAAGCAGCCAGACACAAAAGGCCACATTCTGTATGATTCCATTTATGTGAAATGTCTAGAGAAGAGACAGAAAGCTGACTAGTGGGTGCCAGGGGCCGGAAGGGGAGGCAGGGGGGTGTGAGCACGGGTGGGCATAGGGTTTCTCTTTTAGGGGCTGAAATTCCTCTGGATTTGTTGAAGGTGATGGCCGCACAAGGATGTGAATGGACTGAACATCACTGCATCATCACATCACAAAGTCAGCATCAACTCCACAGGAGAAGGCAATGTTTTGAGCGCCCCCTCGCGATGAGAAGAGTTAACGGTGGATAAGGGAGCGTTTGTTTCCCAGGCGGCTCTGTGATAGAAGAACCCGCCTGCCAATGCAAGAGACAGAAGATAGATGTGGGTTTGATCCCTGATTGGGGAAGATCCCCTGGAGGAGGAAACAGCAACCCACTCTAGTGTTCTTGCCAGGATAATCCCATGGACAGAGGAGCCTGGCGGGCTACAGTTCATGGGGTTGCAAACAATCGGACACGCTTGAGCATGCACGCAATTACTCCACGAGGCGGAAGGGCCCCATCTCCTAGGCTTACTCCGCTGGGAGGCGTCTTCTCCGCAGGCCTCTGGGCACCGTGTCCTGTTGATTTCTTTGATCTTCCTGGTCCCAGTCGCAGCATCAGGGTCCCTGCCTGCAAGTTTCCCAGGTGACGGGGCTACAGGAAGAAGGGTGGTGGTGGGGAGTGGGGGCTGAATCCACGTGATTTATCATGATTTGGAATTCCATCTTCCGACCCTTCCCAAAGAAGATGTACACATAGTCAGAGGAGAAGCAACAGGGCCTCAGGAGGTCCACGTTTTCTTGGGGTCTCCAGTAAAGATCCCAAGAAGAGCGCCATACCACCGCACACTGAACACACCTACCGGGTGTGAGATCTGGGAGCACGTGGTCTGTAGGGAGAGTTGTGTGCACGCGTGTGTGCACATCTATGTTTGTGTGTGTGCACAAGTGTCAGTGTGTGTATATGAGTGTGCACATGACTGTTCATGTGTGTTTATGGGCGCCTGTGTCTGTGCATCTGTATGTATGTGTGTGTGCGGACTATGACTGTCCAGTTTGTGTGTGTGGCCCGCTCCAGTCTTCTCGCCTGTAAAATCCCATGGACAGAGGAGCCTGGCGGGCCACAGTCCATGAGGTTGCAAGAGTCGGACACAACTTAGCAACTAAACAACTCTGTCTGTACATGTGCGCATGTGTGTGCACGTGTGTTTGTGCGTCTGCATGTACACATGCACCTATGTGTATGTATACACATGTATCTTTTCATATCTATGTGTGTGTATGTGAATTCACGTGCAATGTGTGTGTGTATCTGCATGGGGGCATGTTTGTGAGGTGTTTGTGTGTGTGTGCATACATGGGCACAGATAAACTGTCAACCCTGGAGACACAATCTCAGGATATCATGTGATAGCATATGACAAGCTCAGGGTTTTGTGTGATAATAACGATACACGGGTTCCATTCCCTAAGATGTCCAAGCTCATCCAAGTTTGTATTTGAAGAGTCAGTCCAAAGCTTCAGTTGTCGGTAACTGAATGCCCTCCCTAAAACCAACCCTTGTCCTTGACCAAAGGAAAAACTCCAGCCCTCCCAAATATTAACATCTTTTTGTCACCTGAAGCCAAACTGCTTTATAATAAAAATAAAATTACTTTATCGTATGCAGACTTCAAGTTATTCACTTTCATCGCTCTCACATTTTTATATGCTTCTAAGGTACAGAAAGCGGGCATCCACGGCCCATAATCCTTTAAAATGAGAAACCGTATATTTTCTTTCCTACGATAAAAAGGCTCTGTCCTGGCAGGAGAGACGAGCGTGCGGCGGCTTTTGCTCTAGTCATCACAACGAAGGTCACTTACTCGCTGGCAGAGAAACACGCTGTCCCGTCACAGGTGAGCTGAGCTGGGGGGGGGGGTGAGCGATGCTCTGAGAGTGGAGGGCCTGAGAGTGAGGCTGGGAGGGTGTGATGCAAGCCTCCCCCCCTCCACCTCTGATCTCCGGACAGGCTCTCGTTCCTGTCCCTGTGTATGGTGTAAGGAATTAAAAAACAAAATTTTGGAATTCGTGGTGCATGCCATTCCTAGGGCCGCCGTAACAAAATATCACAGCACAGTGGCTTAAAACAACAGAAACTCACTCCCTCTCAGTCTGGAGGTTAAATGTTCAAAGTCAAGGTGGCGGTAGGCTTGGTCCTGGCAACCAGATGCTGACAATCCTTGGAGTGTAAACTCATCACTCGGGTCTCTGCTGTCCTCAACTTCTCCCATGTCTCTGTGTCTGAATTTCCCTCTTGTTTTTTAAAAAAAATAATAATTTGATTTATTTCCGTTGGCCGTGCTGAGTCTTTGTTGTTGCTCAGGCTTTTCTCTAGTTTTGGGGAGCAGTGGTGGTTTAGTTTGCTAAGTCATGTCTGACTCTGTGTGACCCCGTGGACTGTAGCCTGCCAGGCTCCTCTGTCCATGGGATTCTCCAGGCAAGAATACTGGAGTGGGTAACCATGCCCTTCTCCAGGGGACCTTCCCGACCCAGGGATCGAACGCACATCTCCTGCATCAGAGGCAGATTCTTTACCGACTGAGCCACTATGCAAGTCCTTTGGGAAGCAGGGTCTGCCACAACTACTGAGCCGATGTGCCACAACTAACAAAGCCAGCATGCCTAGAGCCCATGCTCCACAACAAGAGAAGCCACCATAATGAGAAGCCAATGTCCTGCAACTACAGAGTGGCCCCCACTGCTGCAACTAGAGAAAGCCATCATGCAGCAATGAATAAATAAAAAAAAACTTTTTTAAGAGAATGAAGTAGGGATACAGGCTGCAACATGGATGAGCCTTGAAAGCGTGTAAAGTGAAAGAAATGAGATGCAAAAGGTCCAGTGCTGTTTGTTAGATTCCATTTCTATCCAACACCCAGAGCAAGCAAATCCATACAGACAGAAAGGAGATTAGGGCTTGCACAGACATGGATTGGGGATTAGAGGGTTAGGAGGTCAGATTAAAGGGTGAAGATTTTCTTTTGGGGCTAATAAGGATGTCCTAAAAGTGATCATGGTGATGGATGCAGAGTTGTGAATGTACTAAAAGCCACTGAGACACTTTACATGAATGAATTAGACGGTATGTGAATTATAGCCAAATAGAGCTGTTAATAAAGAGTCTCCACTCTCAAAAAAAAAAAAAAAAAAAAAGAGTCTCCACTCTTGATATGGGGCTATTTTGGGAACTTGCCTTGGTCCAAAGGATGTAGAGGAAGTGATGTTTGTCCGTTTCAAGGTCTCTAAAAGCCTCACACACTGTTTCTCAGAATCCTGTGGGCACCATGAGCCCCGATCAGACTGGTGGAAGGTGACACATGGCCCACTCGTGTTTCCTTGCCCAGCCAAGAATATGCCAACGACCAGACAGGTGAGTGAGGCCATCGCCACCCTCAGCCTCCTCTCTGGCTGCCTGCAGACTCACGGGCAGCCAGCCAAGATCAACTGAACCCCTGAACTGACCCATAAGCTCAGAATCAACAATAAGCAGTTATTAAGTCACATTGTCTTGGGGCAGCATTTACTCAGCAAAGACATAGAGCTGCCATCACCACCGTCTTTCTCTATTTTTCAGGTATATAGATTTTTTTAAAATTGAAGTATAATTGTTTAACAATGTGTTAGTTTCCACTGTACAAAAAAGTGAACAGCTATATGGATACATATATCCCCTCCCTCTTGAGCCTTTCTCCCACCCCCCCATCCCACTCGTCTAGGTCACCACAGATGAACCTATTTCCAGGGCATCACTTTCTTTTAACAGCTTTATTGAGACATAGTTCATGTCTATTGCATCTTACCTTATTAAAGTACACAACTCAATGGTTTTTTCCTTTCATTCACAGACTTGCGTATCCATGTCCATATCAATTTTATTTAAAAATTTTTTTCAATTTTATTTTTATTTATTTTTTTATGAAGCTTTTCACTTCGTACTGGTGTATAGCTGATCAACAGCGTTGTGATCGTTTCCGGTAGCCAGCAGAGACTCAGCCACACATACACGTGTATCTCATGCCAACATCAAAGTCATACATATACATGTATCTCATGCCCACACCAACTTCAGAGTATTTTCATCATTCAAGAAAGACAGCAGGACCCACCAGCGGTCCCCCATTCCCCCTCCCCCAGCTGCTGGCATGCACCGACTTACTTTCTTTGCCTATGGATTTGCTTCCTCTGGACAGTTCATATAAGTCGAATCATTCAACAGATGTCTTTCTGTGCGTAGCTTCTTTCACTTGGCATAATATTTTTGAAGTTCTTTCACATTGGTGGTATAGCTAACAATATAACTTTTTTTTTGTATTAAGAGTATTACTTAGTTGCTTCCTTAGCAATCTGTCTTTCCCAGAAAATGTCAGATTCATGAATTCAGAGAGTTTGCTTGTCTTGTTTACTATAGCACCCTCATTGCCTAGAAATGAGCATTACACACAGAACACTCTTTCAATGAATGAATGGATTAATAGGGAAGTTTTTATTTTTTTAATTTCTCTATTTTATTTTTTTTTTTTACTTTCTAGCTGTTCCTTGAGGCATGTGGGATTGTAGTTCCCCAACCTGGCATTGAACCCACGCCTCTTGCAGTGGATGCACTGAGTCTTAACCACTGGACTGCCAGGATGTCCCTACAGAAAAGTTTTTAAAGTGTTGAGTGAGTATTTGAAGGGCTGGGGGCTTTACTGAGGGATATGCTTGTCTGATCCAGGCCACGTCTCAGGATGTCATTGTCACATGGTGGCAGAGCAAGGACCTCGATCCCCATCGGGCCACCCTGTATGTCTCACCAAATCCAAGGAGCAGCTATTTTCCTCTCAAGCCTCATCCCTTTTGGATCCAGTCTTTAACGGAGCAACAGTGCTTTTTGCAGTTGGACACTAACAACAATAACGGGCTTCCCACGTGTCTCAGTGGTAAAAGAATATGTCTGCCAACACAAGAGACACAGGAAACTTGGGTTCTATCCCTGGGTTGGGAGGATCCCCTGGAGCAGGAAATGGCAAACCACCCCAGTATTCTTGCCTGGAAAATCTCATGGAGAGGAGCCTGGTGGGCTACAGGTCAGGGGGTCGCAAAGAATCGGACATGACTGATCATGAACACGCAACAATCACAACAAAAAGAAAATCTCTTCTTTTGCTTCTGGCAATGTTGATGAAATTGACAGTGGAAGACGAGGGATATTTCCTTACCTGGTGATGAGACTAGTTTTGCCTTGGGTGCAAAATGTTCCCCACACCTGCTCATCACTTTCCATCTCTAAGTACATTCTCGGGAATGATGGAGGCCATGCTCCACCCTGGCTATCCACGCGTTTACTTTAATTCCAGGGCCCTGGTGGGAATGAATTACAAGGTGATTTAGACCTGCCTCACCATAAACCTTGACAAAGTCTTTCATTTAAAGAAAAAGAATGTCCTTCATTTTCAAAACTCGCTGTCGGCGGTGGGTCCAGCTGTGATCTGTTTTCCTTGATGGGATTGGAAAAGCCTTTATCGGCATCGTTTTATCAGGCTGGAGAAGAGTCACAGGTCCAGCCACAAATCACCCAGGTAGGATTCTAGTTGTAAGATATAATCACGTCTGAGTCAACATCAGGGCCTTGGGCTCTGTGTCAGCCCGAGGTACTTTCCTGACCCTCCCTGGCACTCAGCAAACTTGTGAAGGTCAGGGCCTGTCTGTACGGATGCTGGTTTGTTGAAGGGCAGACACCTGGGGAGAGTCATAATTTTCAGACCCCTGGAGAACCATTTGGTGTTCCAGTGCTGACGGGTCACCTGTGCTGTGACTTCCCAGATGCACTTCCCAGATATAATGGATGCACCTGACTCACTCCTGTGAGAAGGACTTTTAGGGGCTAGGGCAAAGAGGACACATCACAAGGAAGAAAGATGGTGATGTGGTATTTGGGTGAATGGCAGGCCATTCACCAAAGTCAAAATTCTGTGCAGGATCGCTGCCTCTGTGAAGGAAGGTTGGGGGGAGGTAAGAGATGGTTTCTGCTGCTCTTGGCCAAGTGCCTGGGTGTGTGAGTCCGTTTCAACCACACAAGAACTTTGCAAGGTGCTTTGAACACATGTGGTCCAGCTGAGGATACAGCACAGGAGGACTAGGAGCTGGGGTGCTCTCGGCTTTATTTGTGCAAGTAAAAATATCCCCTATCAGAAAGCTTCGGTGGGGTGGGGAGATAAATTAGGAGTTCGAGATTAGCAGATACACATCACTATATATAAAATAGATAATCAGCAAAGACCTACTTTATAACACAAGGAATTCAATATTCTGTGCAAACCTATCTGGGAAAAGAATCTAAAAAAGAGAGGATATATGTATATGTATAACTGAATCACTCTGCTGTACCCTCGAAACTAACAGAACATTATAAATCAACCGTGTGTGTGCTGTGCTAAGTCGCTAAGTTGTGTCTGACTCTTTGCCACCCCATGGACTGTAGCCCACCAGGCTCCTCTGTCCATGGGGATTCTCCAGGAGAGAATACTGGAGTGGGTCGCCATTCCCTTCTCCAGGGATCTTCCCAACCCAGGGATTGAACCCAGGTCTCTCACATTGCAGGTGGATTCTTTACCATCTGAGCCACCAGGGAAGCCCAAATCAACTATACTGCAGTATAAAATAAAAATTAAATTTAAAAATACCCAATCTCTATTTTTGTTCTCAGACAGTGCCTACTAGTTGTAAAAATTCAAACAGTGAAAAAATGTATAAATTACAAAATGAGGGTACCTTGTTATGACCCAGCCCAGCACATCAGAGATAACCACTGGTACTGATTACAACCTTCTTTGCATGTTTTAGTTATATATGGATTATTGTGATTACTTTAGCTAAGAGGAAATTATAATCTTAATGTTGTTATTTGTCTTACTTGAAAAAAATCTTCCTAAACAATATGGAATTTCCTAACAAAATTTAAAAAGTAAATTGACTAAAGCCTTAATTTGAAAAGACACATGCATCTCAGTGTTCATTGTAGCACTACTTACAAGACTCAGAAGTAACATAAGTGTCCATCAACAGAGGAATGGATAAAAATGATGTGGTACAAATATCTGATGAAATACTACTTAGCCACAAAAAGAATGAAATTATGGCATATGCAGCAACATGGATGAACCTAGAGATTGTCATACTAAGTGAAATAAAGCAGACAGAGAAAGACAAATATATGATATTACTTGCATGTGGAATCTTAAAAATGATACGAATAAACTTACTTAAAAAGCAGAAAGAGACTCACAGGCAAGGAAGACAAACTTATGGTTACCAAAGGAGAAAGAGGGGAAGGGATGAGTTAGAAGTTTGGGACTAGTAGACACCATATATAAAACAGATAAACAGTAAGGACCTACTATATAGCACAGGAAACTATATCCAATATCTTGTAATAACCTATAAGGGAAAGAATATGAAAATGAATATACATATATATATATGCATAACTGAATCACTTTTCTGTAAACCTGAAACATTGTAAATCAACTATGTGCGTGTGTGTGCATGCTAAGTCACTTCAGTCGTGTCCGACTCTGTGCAACCCTATGGACCATAGCCCACCAGCTTCCTCTGTCCATGGAATTCTCCAGGCAGGAATACTAGAGTGGGCTGCCATGCCTTCCTCCAGGGGATCTTCCCAACCCAGGGATTAAACCCGTGTCTCTTATGTCTTCTGCACTGGCAGGTGGGTTCATTACTACTAGCGCCACCTTGGAAGTACTAAATCAACTGTACTTCAGTTAAAAAAAATCTGTACTTCAATAAAAAAATTTTGTAGAGTAGTACAGTGATGTTCATGGGTTCATCGTTCAGCTTCCAGGAATCAACACTCTGCCAGGCTGGTTTGATCTACCACATACATATATGTATATGTTGATTGTTTTTTTATGCATGGTAAAGAGACTTGTGTGGGCTGTCATGCATTCCTTTCCCAACTCCAGCATTTTTTCAGCACAGAACCAAGCCCAGTCCTGCCTCTGAACCTTCATTTCCCCGGGCCTCGTCTTTTTCACCTGCAACTTTTTTTTTTTGACTGTGCTGTGCAGCATGTGGGATTCCACATGCTGGGATTCCAATTCCCACTGGGGAATTGAACCTGTGCCCCCTGCAGTGGAGGCTTGGAGTCCTAACCACTGCGCCACCAGGGAAATCCCTCACTTGCAACTTTCTTGCTTGCATTATTGAGACACTTCATATGTCATACAAGGCATCCATTTAAAGTGTACAGTTTGATGACTTTTGGTGTGTTTACAGAATTGTGCAACTATCACCACAATCAAGGCACATGTTCACCAGCTGAGAAAGAAACCCCGTAGCCACCAATAGTCACTCCCAACACTGCCCTCCCCCAAGTCCCAGGTAACTACTAACCTAGTCTCTGTCCCTTTGGATTTGCCTGTGTGGACATTTTATATAAATGCAATCATACAGTATGTGAACTCTTGCACCTGATTTCTTTCATTTTTTTTAATTAAAAAAAAAAACAAACCTTTTTGGCTAGTGTGGAATCTTACTTCCCAATCGGGGATCAAACCTTTGCCTCCTGCATTGGAAGCTGAAAGTCTTAGCCACTGGATGGCTAGGGAATTCCCCGCACCTGGTTTCTTTCACTTAGCATCACATTTGCAAGGTTCACATGTGTTATAGCATGTATCAGCATTTCATTCCTTTTTCTGGCTGAGTAATATTCCATTGTATTGTTATACCACTTTTTGTTCCTTCATCAGTGGATAGACATAAGGGTTATTTACACTTTGGGGCTAACGTGAAAAACACTGCTATGAACATTCATGTACAAAGTTTTAAGAGGACGTGTGTCTTCGTCTCTATGGAGTATATACTAAGGGGCAGAATTGCTGGTTCACAAGGGTAGCTCTGGGCTCAGTGGTAAAGAATCTGCCTGTAATGCAGGAGACAGCAGGAGACTCGGGTTTGATCCCTGAGATGCTAAGAGCCTATGGAGGAGAGCTTGGCTCCCCACTCCAATATTCTTGCCTGGAGAATTCCATGGACAGAGGAGCCTGGTGGGCTCTGGTCTGTAAGGTTGCAAAGAGTCAGACACAAGTGAGCTACTGAGCATGCATGCACAAGGGTACCTCTATGTTTGAACTTTTGAGGAACTGTCAGACTGTTTTGCAAAGAGACCATCCGATTATACATTCCTACCAGCAGTGTGTGAGTTCCACCCTCTCTACATCCTTGCCAACACTTGTTTTACTCTGCCTGTTAAAATAAATGTCATTCTAGTGGGTGTGAAGCTGTATCTCATTATGGTACAATTTTCTTTTAAGCTTAGCAGTTTTTCATGGAAATATTAGTAGGTCAGTATAGCTACTTCTATTATTCTGTTGAATAGCTTCAGGCTAGTGCATTAGGTGAATGTGTTGGTTCAACCATTATCCCTTTGCTGAAACTTTTAGGCTGTTTCCAATTTTCCAGCATTTTAGAAATCCACAGCTTTCTCAACTAGGGTTTCCACGAGAATTACACCCTTTGCCCTAAGGCATCCATTGTATGTAATAAATTAACTTTTCTCCCATGCATCTAAAATGGTGTTAGTGTATATCGCACTTTTGGGGAAATTGATAAAGTAGCCACTTACTATATTCTGTGATACAGAAGAGTGGAGGAAAGCTGCACGTGTTCAAATACCTTTTTATACTTTTTAGAGTAGAACTGACAATCTATAGTTTTTGTTGGGCTTCCCAGGTGGCTCAGTAAGCAAAGAATCTTTCCACAATGCAGAAGATGCAGGAGATGTGGGTTCAACCCCTGGGTTAGGAAGATCACCTGGAGGAGCGCATGGCAACCCACTCCGGTATTTTTACCTGGAGAATCCTGTGGGCAGAGGAGCCTGGCGGGTTATAGTCCATAGGTTGACAAAGAGTTGGACATGACTGAAGCGGCTGAGCAAGTGCACATGCATGCACAGTTTTTGGTACATTCACATAATTGTGCAATCATTTCAACCAATGCAAGTTTTCACCACCCCAGAAAGAAACCAAGTTATCAGTAGTCACTCCCTGTACCCTTTCACACTTGGAGCCATTCCTAAGCTGCCCTCCAAATGAATCCGATCCATTTACGTGATTGCAAACAATGTAGGTACTATACCCGGCATATTATCTTGTCATCATCTTTTACTATCTGAGAAGTCAAAAATATTTTGTTTTCCTTTGTATATTTTCCCCATCTTCACTGCAACTGAGAATGTTTTCAAAGATTTAATGGCCAGGGTATTTCTGCATTTGAGACGATAAGCATGTTGTTGTTTATTAGCTAAATAATATCTAACTCTTTGCCACCCTATGGACTGTAGCCCACAGGCTCCTCTGTCCATGGAATTCTCCAGGTGAGAACACTGGAGTGGGTTTCCATGCCCTCCTCCAGGGGATCTTCCCAACCCAGGGACTAAACCTGCATCTCCTGTGTCTCCTGCATGGCAGGCAGATTCTTTACCTCTGAGCCACCTGGGAAGCCCGAGACTACATGCATGAGAATTTAGGAAAACTGCTCTTTGAAGAGAATGCATTTCCAAAGGCCTGGAGTACCCTGACATTCAGTTCAAGATTCCTAACAGATGTTGGTGGTTAATTCTGTTTACCTGGTAAAAAAAATGGAAGCAAAATATGTCATTGGACAGCCTACAGCACACAACTGACTTTATCTGACAGCTTTAAATGTATGTGATTTTTCAAACATTTATGAGATCCATGTTGTTTTAAATTTTGCTGATAATTGAAATTTTATTGACAATTTATGGTTGCCACATTTTTAAAAAAATTTTTCACATATTTCAAATTCACATTAACTACAGCCTAAGCTCTAAGTTCTCTTAATGTAACTAGAGACTCAAGGAGCCCGATGGAAGAACAGACCTGCTAGATTCCAGAACCTTCCATCATTCGATCCCAAAGAGTCCCTTCATTTTCCTGCCCAATTCCTGAAAATCGTCAAGCAATAGGCTTATGGATAAGTGCACTTTGAAGATAGGGAATGCCCATTCTCAGGAAAAAATCATAGCAAAACATTATAAAATCTGTAATCACACCTCATCTTTTAAATATAATCTTCATGATGTATTTTCAACAATTTTACACATGCCTGGCGGGCTACAGTCCACGGGGTCACAAGAATCAGACACGACTTAGAGAGTAAACCACCACCACCACACATACCTCAAAATACAGACACCTATCTCCATCTTGAGCTTACTTAGAAGTGTGGGTCTCTATACTACAAAGCCACAGTCATCAAGACAGTATGGTACTGGCACAAAGACAGAAATATAGATCAATGGAACAGAATAGAAAGCCCAGAGATAAATCCAC